>NC_091168.1:42365626-42665626 GCF_040958095.1 Procambarus clarkii | reverse complement strand
ACACTACACATACACTACACATACACTACACACACTATACATACACTACACATACACTACACATACACTGCATGTACACATACACTACACGTGCACTACACGTACGCTACACATTCACTACACATGCACTACACATACACTACACATACACTACACGAACAATACACGTACACATGCACTACACGTACACTACACACACACTACACGTACACTACACGTACACTATACATACACTACACATGCACTACACATACACTACACATACACGTACACTACACGTACACTACACGTATGCTACATGTACACTACACATTCACTACACATACACTACACATACACTACACATACACTACACATACACTACACGTACACTACATGTACACTATACATACACGTGCACTACACGTACACTACACATACACTACACATAAACTACACATACACTACACATACACAACACATACACTACATGTACACTACACATACACTACACGTACACTACACGTACACTACACGTACACTACACGTACACTACACATACACGTACACTACACATACACTACACATACACGTACACTACACGTACACTACACTTACATTACACGTACACTACACGTACACTACACGTACACTACACGTACACGTACACTACACATACACTACACATACACGTATACTACACGTACACTACACTTACATTACACGTACACTACACGTACACTACACATACACTACACATACACTACACGTACACTACACGTACACTACACGTACACTACACGTACACTTCACATAGACTACACATACACTACACATACTCTACACATACACTACACATACACAACACAATACACTACACATGCACTACACTTACACTACACATACACATACACTACACATACACTTCACGTACACTACACATACACTACACATACACTACACATACAATACACGTAAACTACACATACACTACTCGTACACAACACATACACTACACGTACACTATACATACACATACACTACACATACAATACACATACACTACACATACACTACACATACACTACACATACACTACACGTACACTACATGTACACCATGTACACTACACATACACATACACTTCACAAACACTACACGTACACTTCACATAGACTACAGACTACACATACACTACACATACAATAAACATACACTAAACACATACAATACACGTACACTACACGTACACTACACGTACACTTCACATAGACAACACATACACTACACATACTCTACACATACACTACACATACACAACACACATGCACTACACATGCACTACACTTACACTACACATACACATACACTACACATACACTACACGTACATACACTATACGTACATACACTACACGTACATACACTATACGTACATACACATAGACAACACATACACTACACATACTCTACACATACACTACACATACACAACACACATGCACTACACATGCACTACACTTACACTACACATACACATACACTACACATACAATACACGTAAACTACACATACACTACACGTACACTACACATACACTACACGTACACTATACATACACATACACTACACATACAATACACATACACTACACATACACTACACGTACACTATACATACACATACACTACACATACACTACACATACACTACACATACACTACACGTACACTACATGTACACCATGTACACTACACATACACATACACTTCACAAACACTACACGTACACTTCACATAGACTACAGACTACACATACACTACACATACAATAAACATACACTAAACACATACAATACACGTACACTACACGTACACTACACGTACACTATACATACACATACACTACACATACACTACACATACACTACACATACACAACACATACACTACATGTACACAACACATCCACTACACATACACTACTCGTACACTACACGTACACTACACGTACACTACACGTACACTACACATACACGTACACTACACATACACTACACATACACGTACACTACACGTACACTACACTTACATTACACGTACACTACACGTACACTACATATACACTACACATACACTACACGTACACTACACGTACACTACACGTACACTACACATACACGTACACTACACATACACTACACATACACGTACACTACACATACACTACACATACACTACACGTACACTACACGTACACTACACGTACACTTCACATAGACAACACATACACTACACATACTCTACACATACACTACACATACACAACACACATGCACTACACATGCACTACACTTACACTACACATACACATACACTACACACTACACTACATATACACTACACATACACTACACGTACACTACACGTACACTACACGTACACTACACATACACGTACACTACACATACACTACACATACACGTACACTACACATACACTACACATACACTACACGTACACTACACGTACACTACACGTACACTTCACATAGACAACACATACACTACACATACTCTACACATACACTACACATACACAACACACATGCACTACACATGCACTACACTTACACTACACATACACATACACTACACATACACTACACGTACATACACTATACGTACATACACTACACGTACATACACTATACGTACATACACATAGACAACACATACACTACACATACTCTACACATACACTACACATACACAACACACATGCACTACACATGCACTACACTTACACTACACATACACATACACTACACGTACACTACATATACACTACACATAAACTACACGTACACTACACGTACACTACACGTACACTACACATACACGTACACTACACATACACTACACATACACGTACACTACACATACACTACACATACACTACACGTACACTACACGTACACTACACGTACACTTCACATAGACAACACATACACTACACATACTCTACACATACACTACACATACACAACACACATGCACTACACATGCACTACACTTACACTACACATACACATACACTACACATACACTACACGTACATACACTATACGTACATACACTACACGTACATACACTATACGTACATACACTACACGTACATACACTATACGTACATACACATAGACAACACATACACTACACATACTCTACACATACACTACACATACACAACACACATGCTCTACACATGCACTACACTTACACTACACATACACATACACTACACATACAATACACGTAAACTACACATAAACTACACATACACATAAACTACACATACACATACACTACACGTACACTACACGTACACTTCACATAGACAACACATACACTACACATACTCTACACATACACTACACATACACAACACACATGCACTACACATGCACTACACTTACACTACACATACACATACACTACACGTACACTACATATACACTACACATACACTACACGTACACTACACGTACACTACACGTACACTACACATACACGTACACTACACATACACTACACATACACGTACACTACACATACACTACACATACACTACACTTACACTACACGTACACTACACGTACACTTCACATAGACAACACATACACTACACATACTCTACACATACACTACACATACACAACACACATGCACTACACATGCACTACACTTACACTACACATACACATACACTACACATACACTACACATACACTACACGTACATACACTATACGTACATACACTACACGTACATACACTATACGTACATACACATAGACAACACATACACTACACATACTCTACACATACACTACACATACACAACACACATGCACTACACATGCACTACACTTACACTACACATACACATACACTACACATACAATACACGTAAACTACACATACACTACACGTACACTACACATACACTTCACGTACACTATACATACACATACACTACACATACAATACACATACACTACACATACACTACACGTACACTATACATACACATACACTACACATACACTACACATACACTACACATACACTACACGTACACTACATGTACACCATGTACACTACACATACACATACACTTCACAAACACTACATGTACACTTCACAAACACTACATGTACACTTCACATAGACTACAGACTACACATACACTACACATATAATAAACATACACTAAACACATACAATACACGTACACTACACGTACACTACACGTACACTATACATACACATACACTACACATACACTACACATACACTACACATACACAACACATACACTACATGTACACTACACATCCACTACACATACACTACTCGTACACTACACGTACACTACACGTACACTACACGTACACTACACATACACGTACACTACACATACACTACACATACACGTACACTACACGTACACTACACTTACATTACACGTACACTACACGTACACTACATATACACTACACATACACTACACGTACACTACACGTACACTACACGTACACTACACATACACGTACACTACACATACACTACACATACACGTACACTACACATACACTACACATACACTACACGTACACTACACGTACACTACACGTACACTTCACATAGACAACACATACACTACACATACTCTACACATACACTACACATACACAACACACATGCACTACACATGCACTACACTTACACTACACATACACATACACTACACATACACTACACGTACACTACACATACACTACACATACACTACACATACAATACACGTAAACTACACATACACTACACGTACACTACACATACACATACACTACACGTACACTATACATACACATACACTACACATACACTACACGTACACTACACATACACTACACGTACACTACACATACACGACACATACACTACACTACAAACATGCACTTCACATACACTACATATTCACTACACGTGCACTATACGTACACTACACACACTACACACACACTACACATACACTACACGTACACTACACGTACACTACACGTACATTACACGTACACTACACATACTCTACACATACACTACACGTACATTACACATACACAACACATACACTATACATACACTACACGTACACTACACATACAATACACATACACTACCCATACACTGCACGTACACTACACATACATTACACAAACACTACACATACACTACACGTACACTACACATACACTACACATACACTACACATACACTACACGTACACTTCACGTACACTACACGTACACTACACATACATTACACAAACACTACACATAAACTGTACATACACAACACATACACTACACATTAAACATACACTACACATCTACTACACATACACTACACATACACTACACGTACACTACACATACACTACACATACACTACACATCCACTACACTTACACTACACATACACATCACATACACTATACATACACAACACATACACTACACTTACACTATGCATACACTACACGTACACTACACGTACACTACACATACACTACACATATACTACAAATACACTACACTACACACTTACACTACACGTCCACTTCACATACACTACACATACATTACACGTACACGACATATACATTACACATACACTACACATACAATACACGTACACTACACATACACTACACATACACTACACACACTATACATACACTACACATAAACTACATATACACAACACATACAGTACACGTAATTTACACATACACTACACGTACACTACACGTACACTACACATACACTACACATACACTGCATGTACACATACACTACACGTGCACTACACGTACGCTACACATACACTACACATGCACTACACGTACACTATACGTACACTGAACGTTCACTACACACACACTACACGTACACTACACATGCACTACACTACACGTACACTACACATACACTACACGTACACTACACACACACTACACGTACACTACACATACACTACACGTACACTACACGTACACTACACGTACACATACACTACACATACACTACACGTACAATACACATACACTACACATATACTTCACATACACATACACTACACATACACTACACGTACCCTACACGTACACTACACGTACACATACACTACACATACACTACACATACACTAAATATACACTACACATACACTACACATACACATACACTACACTTACACTACACATACACTACACATACACTACACATACACATACACTACACGTACACTAAACGTACACTACACGTACACTACACATTTACTACACATACACTACACATACAATACACGTACACTACACGTACACTACACGTACACTACACATTCACGTACACTACACATACACTACACATACACGTACACTACACGTACACTACACTTACATTACACGTACACTACACGTACACTACACATACACTACACATACACTACACGTACACTACACGTACACTACACGTACACTTCACATAGACTACACATACACTACACATACTCTACACATACACTACACATACACAACACTAATACACTACACATGCACTACACTTACACTACACATACACATACACTACACATACACTTCACGTACACTACACATACACTACACATACACTACACATACAATACACGTAAACTACACATACACTACACGTACATTACACATACACTACACGTACACTATACATACACATACACTACATGTACACTACACATACACTACACGTACACTACACATACACGACATATACACTACACTACAAACATGCACTTCACATACACTACATATACACTACACGTACACTATACGTACACTACACACACTACACACACTACACATACACTACACGTACACTACACATACACTACACATACACTACACGTACACTACACGTACACTACACGTACATTACACGTACACTACACATACTCTACACATACACTACACGTACATTACACATGCACTACACATACACTATACATACACTACATGTACACTACACATACACTACACATACACTACCCATACACTACACGTACACTACACATACATTACACAAACACTACACATACACTACACGTACACTACACATACACTACACATACACTACACATCCACTACACATACACTACACATACACTACACGTACACTACACATAAACTACACATACACTACACATACACATCACATACACTACACATAAACTATACATACACAACACATACACTACACTTACACTACACATACACTACACATACACTAAACATACACAACACATACACTACACTTACACTATGCATACACTACAAGTACACCTCACGTACACTACACATACACTACACATACACTACAAATACACTACAGTACACACATACACTACACGTCCACTTCACATACACTACACATACATTACACGTACACTACACATACATTACACATACACTACACATACAATGCACGTATATTACACATACACTACACATACACTACACACACTATACATACACTACACATACACTACACATACACTGCATGTACACATACACTACACGTGCACTACACGTACGCTACACATTCACTACACATGCACTACACATACACTACACATACACTACACGTGCAATACACGTACACATGCACTACACGTACACTACTCACACACTACACGTACACTACACGTACACTACACGTACACTACATGTACACATACACTGCACATACACTACACATACTCTACACATACACTACAAGTACACTACACATACACTACACGTACGCTACATGTACACTACACATTCACTACACATACACTACACATACACTACATATAAACTACACGTACACTACACGTACACTACATGTACACATACACTGCACATACACTACACATACACTGCACATACACATACACTACAAGTACACTACACATACACTACACGTACGCTACATGTACACTACACATTCACTACACATACACTACACATACACTACATATACACTACACGTACACTACACGTACACTACACATACACCAAACGTACACTACATGTACACTACACATACACATACACTTCACATACATTTCACATACACTACACGTACACTTCACATAGACTACACATACACTACACATACAATAAACATACACTAAACACATACAATACACGTACACTACATGTACACTACACACACACTACACATAAACTATACATACACTACACATACACAACACATACACTACATGTACACTACACATACACTACACATACACTACACGTACACTACACATACACTACACGTACACTACACATACACGTACACTACACATACACTACACATACACGCACACTACACGTACACTACACTTACATTACACGTACACTACACGTACACTACACATACACTACACATACACTACACACACTACACATACACTACACATAAACTACATATACACAACACATACACTACACGTACACTACACATACACTACACGTACACTACACACACTACACATACACTACACATGCACGACACATACACTGCATGTACACATACACTACACGTGCACTACACGTATGCTACACATACACTACACATGCACCACACATACACTACACATACACTACACGTACAATACACGTACACATGCACTACACGTACACTACACACACACTACACGTACACTACACGTGCACTACTCATACACTTCACCTACACTACACATACACTACACTACACGTACACTACACGTACACTACACGTACACTACATGTACACATACACTGCACATACACTACACATACACGTACACTACACGTACACTACACGTACAGTACACGTACGCTACATGTACACTACACATTCACTACACATACACTACACATGCACTACACATACACTTCACCTACAGTACACATACACTACACTACACGTACACTACACTTACACTACATGTACACATCCACTACACATACACTACACATACACTACACGTACACTACACATAAACTACACATACACTAAACATACACATCACATACACTACACATAAACTATACATACACAACACATACACTACACTTACACTACACATACACTACACATACACTAAACATACACAACACATACACTACACTTACACTATGCATACACTACAAGTACACCTCACGTACACTACACATACACTACAAATACACTACAGTACACACATACACTACACGTCCACTTCACATACACTACACATACATTACACGTACACTACACATACATTACACATACACTACACATACAATACACGTATACTACACATACACTACACATACACTACACACACTATACATACACTACACATACACTACACATACACTGCATGTACACATACACTGCATGTACACATACACTACACGTGCACTACACGTACGCTACACATTCACTACACATGCACTACACATACACTACACATACACTACACGTGCAATACACGTACACATGCACTACACGTACACTACTCACACACTACACGTACACTAAACGTACACTACACGTACACTACATGTACACATACACTGCACATACACTACACATACACTACACATACACTACAAGTACACTACACATACACTACACGTACGCTACATGTACACTACACATTCACTACACATACACTACATATACACTACACGTATGCTACACGTACACTACACTTACATTTCACGTACACTACACGTACACTACACATACACTACACGTACACTACACGTACACTACACGTACACTTCACATAGACTACACATACACTACACATACTCTACACATACACTACACATACACAACACACATACACTACACATGCACTACACTTACACTACACATACACATACACTTCACATAGACTACACATACACTACACATACTCTACACATACACTACACATACACAACACACATACACTACACATGCACTACACTTACACTACACATACACATACACTACACATACACTACACGTACACTACACATACACTACACATACACTACACATACAATACACGTAAACTACACATACACTACACGTACACTATACATACACATACACTACACATACACTACACGCACACTACACATACACTACACGTACACTACACGTACACGACACGTACACTACACATACACGACACATACACTACACTACAAACATGCACTTCACATACACTACATATACACTACACGTACACTATACGTACACTACACACACTACACATACACTACACGTACACTACACATACACTACACATACACTACACGTACACTACACGTACACTACACGTACATTACACGTACACTACACATACTCTACACATACACTACACGTACATTACACATACACTACACATACACTACACATACATTACACAAACACTACACATACACTACACGTACACTACACATACACTACACATACACTACACATCCACTACACATACACTACACATACACTACACGTACACTACACATACACTACACATACACTACACATACACATCACATACACTACACATAAACTATACATTCACAACACATACACTACACTTACACTACACATACACTACACATACACTAAACATACACAACACATACACTACACTTACACTATGCATACACTACAAGTACACCTCACGTACACTACACATACACGACACATACACTACAAATACACTACAGTACACACATACACTACACGTCCACTTCACATACACTACACATACATTACACATACACTACACATACACTACACACACTATACATACACTACACATACACTACACATACACTGCATGTACACATACACTACACGTGCACTACACGTACGCTACACATTCACTACACATGCACTACACATACACTACACATACACTACACGTGCAATACACGTACACATGCACTACACGTACACTACTCACACACTACACTTACACTACACGTACACTACACGTACACTACATGTACACATACACTGCACATACACTACACATACACTACACATACACTACAAGTACACTACACATACACTACACGTACGCTACATGTACACTACACATTCACTACACATACACTACACATACACTACATATAAACTACACGTACACTACACGTACACAACATGTACACATACACTGCACATACACTACACATACACTGCACATACACATACACTACAAGTACACTACACATACACTACACGTACGCTACATGTACACTACACATTCACTACACATACACTACACATACACTACATATACACTACACGTACACTACACGTACACTACACATACACCAAACGTACACTACATGTACACTACACATACACATACACTTCACATACATTTCACATACACTACACGTACACTTCACATAGACTACACATACACTACACATACAATAAACATACACTAAACACATACAATACACGTACACTACATGTACACTACACACACACTACACATAAACTATACATACACTACACATACACAACACATACACTACATGTACACTACACATACACTACACATACACTACACGTACACTACACATACACTACACGTACACTACACATACACGTACACTACACATACACTACACATACACGCACACTACACGTACACTACACTTACATTACACGTACACTACACGTACACTACACATACACTACACATACACTACACACACTACACATACACTACACATAAACTACATATACACAACACATACACTACACGTACACTACACATACACTACACGTACACTACACACACTACACATACACTACACATGCACGACACATACACTGCATGTACACATACACTACACGTGCACTACACGTATGCTACACATACACTACACATGCACCACACATACACTACACATACACTACACGTACAATACACGTACACATGCACTACACGTACACTACACACACACTACACGTACACTACACGTGCACTACTCATACACTTCACCTACACTACACATACACTACACTACACGTTCACTACACGTACACTACACGTACACTACATGTACACATACACTGCACATACACTACACATACACGTACACTACACGTACACTACACGTACAGTACACGTACGCTACATGTACACTACACATTCACTACACATACACTACACATACACTACACATACACTTCACCTACAGTACACATACACTACACTACACGTACACTACACTTACACTACATGTACACATCCACTACACATACACTACACATACACTACACGTACACTACACATAAACTACACATACACTAAACATACACATCACATACACTACACATAAACTATACATACACAACACATACACTACACTTACACTACACATACACTACACATACACTAAACATACACAACACATACACTACACTTACACTATGCATACACTACAAGTACACCTCACGTACACTACACATACACTACAAATACACTACAGTACACACATACACTACACGTCCACTTCACATACACTACACATACATTACACGTACACTACACATACATTACACATACACTACACATACAATACACGTATACTACACATACACTACACATACACTACACACACTATACATACACTACACATACACTACACATACACTGCATGTACACATACACTGCATGTACACATACACTACACGTGCACTACACGTACGCTACACATTCACTACACATGCACTACACATACACTACACATACACTACACGTGCAATACACGTACACATGCACTACACGTACACTACTCACACACTACACGTACACTACACGTACACTACACGTACACTACATGTAGACATACACTGCACATTCACTACACATACACTACACATACACTACAAGTACACTACACATACACTACACGTACGCTACATGTACACTACACATTCACTACACATACACTACACATACACTACATATACACTACACGTATGCTACACGTACACTACACTTACATTTCACGTACACTACACGTACACTACACATACACTACACGTACACTACACGTACACTACACGTACACTTCACATAGACTACACATACACTACACATACTCTACACATACACTACACATACACAACACACATACACTACACATGCACTACACTTACACTACACATACACATACACTTCACATATACTACACATACACTACACATACTCTACACATACACTACACATACACAACACACATACACTACACATGCACTACACTTACACTACACATACACATACACTTCACATAGACTACACATACACTACACATACTCTACACATACACTACACATACACAACACACATACACTACACATGCACTACACTTACACTACACATACACATACACTACACATACACTACACGTACACTACACATACACTACACATACACTACACATACAATACACGTAAATTACACATACACTACACGTACACTATACATACACATACACTACACATACACTACACGTACACTACACATACACTACACGTACACTACACGTACACGACACGTACACTACACATACACGACACATACACTACACTACAAACATGCACTTCACATACACTACATATACACTACACGTACACTATACGTACACTACACACACTACACATACACTACACGTACACTACACATACACTACACATACACTACACGTACACTACACGTACACTACACGTACATTACACGTACACTACACATACTCTACACATACACTACACGTACATTACACATACACTACACATACACTACACATACATTACACAAACACTACACATACACTACACGTACACTACACATACACTACACATACACTACACATCCACTACACATACACTACACATACACTACACGTACACTACACATACACTACACATACACTACACATACACATCACATACACTACACAAAAACTATACATTCACAACACATACACTACACTTACACTACACATACACTACACATACACTAAACATACACAACACATACACTACACTTACACTATGCATACACTACAAGTACACCTCACGTACACTACACATACACGACACATACACTACAAATACACTACACTACACACACACACACTACACGTCCACTTCACATACACTACACATACATTACACGTACACTACACATACATTACACATACACTACACATACAATACACGTACACTACACATACACTACACATACACTACACACACTATACATACACTACACATACACTACACATACACTGCATGTACACATACACTACACGTGCACTACACGTACGCTACACATTCACTACACATGCACTACACATACACTACACATACACTACACGTACAATACACGTACACATGCACTACACGTACACTACACACACACTACACGTACACTACACGTACACTATACATACACTACACATACACTACACATACACTACACTACACGTACACTACACGTACACTACACGTACACTACATGTACACATACACTGCACATGCACTACACATACACTACACATACACGTACACTACACGTACACTACACGTATGCTACATGTACACTACACATTCACTACACATACACTACACATACACTACACATACACTACACATACACTACATGTACACTACATGTACACTACACATACACGTGCACTACACGTACACTATACATACACTACACATAAACTACACATACACTACACATACACAACACATACACTACATGTACACTACACATACACTACACGTACACTACACGTACACTACACATACACGTACACTACACATACACTACACATACACGTACACTACACGTACACTACACTACACATACACGTACACTACACGTACACTACACTTACATTACACGTACACTACACGTACACTACACATACACTACACATACACTACACGTACACTACACGTACACTACACGTACACTACACGTACACTTCACATAGACTACACATACACTACACATACTCTACACATACACTACACATACACAACACAATACACTATACATGCACTACACTTACACTACACATACACATACACTACACATACACTTCACGTACACTACACATACACTACACATACACTACACATACAATACACGTAAACTACACATACACTACACGTACACTACACATACACTACACGTACACTATACATACACATACACTACACATACAATACACATACACTACACATACACTACACGTACACTATACATACACATACACTACACATACACTACACATACACTACACATACACTACACGTACACTACATGTACACCATGTACACTACACATACACATACACTTCACAAACACTACACGTACACTTCACATAGACTACAGACTACACATACACTACACATACAATAAACATACACTAAACACATACAATACACGTACACTACACGTACACTACACGTACACTATACATACACATACACTACACATACACTACACATACACTACACATACACAACACATACACTACATGTACACTACACATCCACTACACATACACTACTCGTACACTACACGTACACTACACGTACACTACACGTACACTACACATACACGTACACTACACATACACTACACATACACGTACACTACACGTACACTACATTTACATTACACGTACACTACACGTACACTACATATACACTACACATACACTACACGTACACTACACGTACACTACACGTACACTACACATACACGTACACTACACATACACTACACATACACGTACACTACACATACACTACACATACACTACACGTACACTACACGTACACTACACGTACACTTCACATAGACAACACATACACTACACATACTCTACACATACACTACACATACACAACACACATGCACTACACATGCACTACACTTACACTACACATACACATACACTACACATACACTACACATACACTACACATACAATACACGTAAACTACACATACACTACACGTACACTACACATACACATACACTACACGTACACTACACATACACGACACATACACTACACTACAAACATGCACTTCACATACACTACATATTCACTACACGTGCACTATACGTACACTACACACACTACACACACACTACACATACACTACACGTACACTACACGTACACTACACGTACATTACACGTACACTACACATACTCTACACATACACTACACGTACATTACACATACACAACACATACACTATACATACACTACACGTACACTACACATGCAATACACATACACTACCCATACACTACACGTACACTACACATACATTACACAAACACTACACATACACTACACGTACACTACACATACACTACACGTACACTTCACGTACACTACACGTACACTACACATACATTACACAAACACTACACATAAACTGTACATACACAACACATACACTACACATTAAACATATACTACACATCTTCTACACATACACTACACATACACTACACGTACACTACACATACACTACACATACACTACACATCCACTACACATACACTACACATAAACTATACATACACAACACATAACTCTACACTTACACTACACATACACATCACATACACTATACATACACAACACATACACTACACTTACACTATGCATACACTACACGTACACTACACGTACACTACACATACACTACACATACACTACAAATACACTACACTACACACATACACTACACGTCCACTTCACATACACTACACATACATTACACGTACACGACATATACATTACACATACACTACACATACAATACACGTACACTACACATACACTACACATACACTACACACACTATACATACACTACACATAAACTACATATACACAACACATACAGTACACGTAATTTACACATACACTACACGTACACTACACGTACACAACACATACACTACACATACACTGCATGTACACATACACTACACGTGCACTACACGTACGCTACACATACACTACACATGCACTACACGTACACTATACGTACACTGAACGTACACTACACACACACTACACGTACACTACACATGCACTACACTACACGTACACTACACATACACTACACGTACACTACACACACACTACACGTACACTACACATACACTTCACGTACACTACACGTACACTACACGTACACATACACTACACATACACTACACATACAATACACATACACTACACATATACTTCACATACACATACACTACACATACACTACACGTACACTACACGTACACTACACGTACACATACACTACACATACACTACACATACACTAAATATACACTACACATACACTACACATACACATACACTACACTTACACTACACATACACTACACATACACTACACATACACATACACTACACGTACACTAAACGTACACTACACGTACACTACACATTTACTACACATACACTACACATACACTACACGTACACTACACGTACACTACACGTACACTACACGTACACTACACATTCACGTACACTACACATACACTACACATACACGTACACTACACGTACACTACACTTACATTACACGTACACTACACGTACACTACACATACACTACACATACACTACACGTACACTACACGTACACTACACGTACACTACACGTACACTTCACATAGACTACACATACACTACACATACTCTACACATACACTACACATACACAACACTAATACACTACACATGCACTACACTTACACTACACATACACATACACTACACATACACTACACGTACACTACACATACACTACACATACACTACACATACAATACACGTAAACTACACATACACTACACGTACATTACACATACACTACACGTACACTATACATACACATACACTACACGTACACTACACATACACTACACGTACACTACACATACACGACACATACACTACACTACAAACATGCACTTCACATACACTACATATACACTACACGTACACTATACGTACACTACACACACTACACACACTACACATACACTACACGTACACTACACATACACTACACATACACTACACGTACACTACACGTACACTACACGTACATTACACGTACACTACACATACTCTACACATACACTACACGTACATTACACATACACTACACATACACTATACATACACTACATGTACACTACACATACACTACACATACACTACCCATACACTACACGTACACTACACATACATTACACAAACACTACACATACACTACACGTACACTACACATACACTACACATACACTACACATCCACTACACATACACTACACATACACTACACGTACACTACACATAAACTACACATACACTACACATACACATCACATACACTACACATAAACTATACATACACAACACATACACTACACTTACACTACACATACACTACACATACACTAAACATACACAACACATACACTACACTTACACTATGCATACACTACAAGTACACCTCACGTACACTACACATACACTACACATACACTACAAATACACTACAGTACACACATACACTACACGTCCACTTCACATACACTACACATACATTACACGTACACTACACATACATTACACATACACTACACATACAATACACGTATATTACACATACACTACACACACTATACATACACTACACATACACTACACATACACTGCATGTACACATACACTACACGTGCACTACACGTACGCTACACATTCACTACACATGCACTACACATACACTACACATACACTACACGTGCAATACACGTACACATGCACTACACGTACACTACTCACACACTACACGTACACTACACGTACACTACACGTACACTACATGTACACATACACTGCACATACACTACACATACACTACACATACACATACACTACAAGTACACTACACATACACTACACGTACGCTACATGTACACTACACTTTCACTACACATACACTACACATACACTACATATAAACTACACGTACACTACACGTACACTACATGTACACATACACTGCACATACACTACACATACACTACACATACACATACACTACAAGTACACTACACATACACTACACGTACGCTACATGTACACTACACATTCACTACACATACACTACACATACACTACATATACACTACACGTACACTACACGTACACTACACATACACCAAACGTACACTACATGTACACTACACATACACATACACTTCACATACATTTCACATACACTACACGTACACTTCACATAGACTACACATACACTACACATACAATAAACATACACTAAACACATACAATACACGTACACTACATGTACACTACACACACACTACACATAAACTATACATACACTACACATACACAACACATACACTACATGTACACTACACATACACTACACATACACTACACGTACACTACACATACACTACACGTACACTACACATACACGTACACTACACATACACTACACATACACGCACACTACACGTACACTACACTTACATTACACGTACACTACACGTACACTACACATACACTACACATACACTACACACACTACACATACACTACACATAAACTACATATACACAACACATACACTACACGTACACTACACATACACTACACGTACACTACACACACTACACATACACTACACATGCACGACACGTACAATACACGTACACGTGCACTACACGTACACAACACACACACTACACGTACACTACACGTACACTACACGTACACTACACATACACTTCACCTACACTACACATACACTACACTACACATACACTACACATACACTGCATGTACACATACACTACACGTGCACTACACGTATGCTACACATACACTACACATGCACGACACATACACTACACATACACTACACGTACAGTACACGTACACATGCACTACACGTACACTACACACACTACACGTACACTACACGTACACTACTCATACACTTCACCTACACTACACATACACTACACTACACGTACACTACACGTACACTACACGTACACTACATGTACACATACACTGCACATACACTACACATACACTACACATACACGTACACTACACGTACACTACACGTACACTACACGTACGCTACATGTACACTACACATTCACTACACATACACTACACATACACTACACATACACTTCACCTACAAAACACATACACTACACTACACGTACACTACACTTACACTACATGTACACATACACTGCACATACACTACACATACACTACACATACACGTACACTACACGTACACTACACGTACACTACACGTACGCTACATGTACACTACACATACACTACACATACACTACACATACACTACACATACACTACACGTACACTACATGTACACTACACATACACGTACACTACACATACACTACACACAAACTACACATACAGTACACATACACAACACATACACTACATGTACACTACACATACACTACACGTACACTACACGTACACTACACGTACACTACACATTCACGTACACTACACATACACTACACATACACGTACACTACACGTACACTACACTTACATTACACGTACACTACACGTACACTACACATACACTACACATACACTACACATACACTAAACATACACTACACGTACACTTCACATAGACTACACATACACTACACATACAATAAACATACACTAAACACATACAAGACACGTACACTACACGTACACTACACATACACTACACATAAACTACACATACACTACACATACACAACACATACACTACATGTACACTACACATACACTACACATACACTACACGTACACTACACGTACACTACACGTACACTACACATATACGTACACTACACATACACTACACATACACGTACACTACACGTACACTACACTTACATTTCACGTACACTACACGTACACTACACATACACTACACATACACTACACGTACACTACACGTACACTACACGTATACTTCACATAGACTACACATACACTACACATACTCTACACATACACTACACATACACAACACACATACACTACACATGCACTACACTTACACTACACATACACATACACTTCACATAGACTACACATACACTACACATACTCTACACATACACTACACATACACAACACACATACACTACACATGCACTACACTTACACTACACATACACATACACTACACATACACTACACGTACACTACACATACACTACACATACACTACACATACAATACACGTAAACTACACATACACTACACGTACACTACACATACACTACACGTACACTATACATACACATACACTACACATACACTACACGTACACTACACGTACACGACACGTACACTACATATACACGACACATACACTACACTACAAACATGCACTTCACATACACTACATATACACTACACGTACACTATACGTACACTACACACACTACACATACACTACACGTACACTACACATACACTACACATACACTACACGTACACTACACGTACACTACACGTACATTACACGTACACTACACATACTCTACACATACACTACACGTACATTACACATACACTACACATACACTACACATACATTATACAAACACTACACATACACTACACGTACACTACACATACACTACACATACACTACACATCAACTAAACATACACTACACATACACTACACGTACACTTCACATACACTACACATACACTACACATACACATCACATTCACTACACATAAACAATACATTCACAACACATACACTACACTTACACTACACATACACTACACATACACTAAACATACACAACACATACACTACACTAACACTATGCATACACTACAAGTACACCTCACGTACACTACACATACACTACACATACACTACAAATACACTACACTACACACACACACTACACGTCCACTTCACATACACTACACATACATTACACGTACACTACACATACATTACACATACACTCCACATACAATACACGTACACTACACATACATTACACATACACTGCATGTACACATACACTACACGTGCACTACACGTACGCTACACATTCACTACACATGCACTACACATACACTACACATACACTACACGTACAATACACGTACACATGCACTACACGTACACTACACACACACTACACGTACACTACACGT
Source organism: Procambarus clarkii (assembly GCF_040958095.1). NCBI lineage: Eukaryota > Metazoa > Arthropoda > Malacostraca > Decapoda > Cambaridae > Procambarus > Procambarus clarkii. The sequence goes on along the minus strand of NC_091168.1, from coordinate 42,643,117 downwards.
ACACTACATGTACACATACACTGCACATGCACTACACATACACTACACATACACATACACTACAAGTACACTACACGTACACTACACGTACGCTACATATACACTACACATTCCCTACACATACACTACACATTCACTACATATACACTACACGTACACTACACGTACACTACACATACACTACACGTACACTACATGTACACTGCACATACACATACACTTCACATACACTTCACATACACTACACGTACACTTCACATAGACTACACATACACTACACATACAATAAACATACACTAAACACATACAATACACGTACACTACATGTACACTACACATACACTACACATAAACTACACATACACTACACATACACAACACATACACTACATGTACACTACACATACACTACACATACACTACACGTACACTACACATACACTACACGTACACTACACATACACGTACACTACACATACACTACACATACACGTACACTACACGTACACTACACTTACATTACACGTACACTACACGTACACTACACATACACTACACATACACTACACACACTACACATACACTACACATAAACTACATATACACAACACATACACTATACGTAAACTACACATACAATACACGTACACTACACGTACATTACACATACACTACACATACACTACACATACACTGCATGTACACATACACTACACGTGCACTACACGTACGCTACACATACACTACACATGCACGACACGTACAATACACGTACACATGCACTACACGTACACTACACACACACTACACGTACACTACACGTACACTATACATACACTACACCTACACTACACATACACTACACATACACTGCATGTACACATACACTACACGTACATTACACATACACTACACATACACTACACATACACTGCATGTACACATACACTACACGTGCACTACACGTACGCTACACATACACTACACATACACGACACGTACAATACACGTACACATGCACTACACGTACACTACACACACACTACACGTACACTACACGTACACTATACATACACTACACCTACACTACACATACACTACACTACACGTACACTACACGTACACTACACGTACACTACATGTACACATACACTGCACATGCACTACACATACACTACACATACACGTACACTACACGTACACTACACGTATGCTACATGTACACTACACATTCACTACACATACACTACACATACACTACACATACACTACACATACACTACACGTACACTACATGTACACTACACATACACGTGCACTACACGTACACTACACATACACTACACATAAACTACACATACACTACACATACACAACACATACACTACATGTACACTACACATACACTACACGTACACTACACGTACACTACACGTACACTACACGTACACTACACATACACTACACATACACGTACACTACACGTACACTACACTTACATTACACGTACACTACACGTACACTACACGTACACTACACATACACTACACATAAACTACACATACACTACACATACACAACACATACACTACATGTACACTACACATACACTACACATACACTACACGTACACTACACGTACACTACACGTACACTACACATATACGTACACTACACATACACTACACATACACGTACACTACACGTACACTACACTTACATTTCACGTACACTACACGTACACTACACATACACTACACATACACTACACGTACACTACACGTACACTACACGTATACTTCACATAGACTACACATACACTACACATACTCTACACATACACTACACATACACAACACACATACACTACACATGCACTACACTTACACTACACATACACATACACTTCACATAGACTACACATACACTACACATACTCTACACATACACTACACATACACAACACACATACACTACACATGCACTACACTTACACTACACATACACATACACTACACATACACTACACGTACACTACACATACACTACACATACACTACACATACAATACACGTAAACTACACATACACTACACGTACACTACACATACACTACACGTACACTATACATACACATACACTACACATACACTACACGTACACTACACGTACACGACACGTACACTACATATACACGACACATACACTACACTACAAACATGCACTTCACATACACTACATATACACTACACGTACACTATACGTACACTACACACACTACACATACACTACACGTACACTACACATACACTACACATACACTACACGTACACTACACGTACACTACACGTACATTACACGTACACTACACATACTCTACACATACACTACACGTACATTACACATACACTACACATACACTACACATACATTACACAAACACTACACATACACTACACGTACACTACACATACACTACACATACACTACACATCAACTAAACATACACTACACATACACTACACGTACACTACACATACACTACACATACACTACACATACACATCACATACACTACACATAAACTATACATTCACAACACATTCACAACACATACACTACACTTACACTACACATACACTACACATACACTAAACATACACAACACATACACTACACTAACACTATGCATACACTACAAGTACACCTCACGTACACTACACATACACTACACATACACTACAAATACACTACACTACACACACACACTACACGTCCACTTCACATACACTACACATACATTACACGTACACTACACATACATTACACATACACTACACATACAATACACGTACACTACACATACATTACACATACACTGCATGTACACATACACTACACGTGCACTACACGTACGCTACACATTCACTACACATGCACTACACATACACTACACATACACTACACGTACAATACACGTACACATGCACTACACGTACACTACACACACACTACACGTACACTACACGTACACTACATGTACACATATACTGCACATGCACTACACATACACTACACATACACATACACTACAAGTACACTACACGTACACTACACGTACGCTACATGTACACTACACATTCCCTACACATACACTACACATTCACTACATATACACTACACGTACACTACACGTACACTACACATACACTACACGTACACTACATGTACACTGCACATACACATACACTTCACATACACTTCACATACACTACACGTACACTTCACATAGACTACACATACACTACACATACAATAAACATACACTAAACACATACAATACACGTACACTACATGTACACTACACATTACACATAAACTACACATACACTACACATACACAACACATACACTACATGTACACTACACATACACTACACATACACTACACGTACACTACACATACACTACACGTACACTACACATACACGTACACTACACATACACTACACATACACGTACACTACACGTACACTACACTTACATTACACGTACACTACACGTACACTACACATACACTACACATACACTACACACACTACACATACACTACACATAAACTACATATACACAACACATACACTATACGTAAACTACACATACAATACACGTACACTACACGTACATTACACATACACTACACATACACTACACATACACTGCATGTACACATACACTACACGTGCACTACACGTACGCTACACATACACTACACATGCACGACACGTACAATACACGTACACATGCACTACACGTACACTACACACACACTACACGTACACTACACGTACACTATACATACACTACACCTACACTACACATACACTACACATACACTGCATGTACACATACACTACACGTACATTACACATACACTACACATACACTACACATACACTGCATGTACACATACACTACACGTGCACTACACGTACGCTACACATACACTACACATACACGACACGTACAATACACGTACACATGCACTACACGTACACTACACACACACTACACGTACACTACACGTACACTATACATACACTACACCTACACTACACATACACTACACTACACGTACACTACACGTACACTACACGTACACTACATGTACACATACACTGCACATGCACTACACATACACTACACATACACGTACACTACACGTACACTACACGTATGCTACATGTACACTACACATTCACTACACATACACTACACATACACTACACATACACTACACATACACTACACGTACACTACATGTACACTACACATACACGTGCACTACACGTACACTACACATACACTACACATAAACTACACATACACTACACATACACAACACATACACTACATGTACACTACACATACACTACACGTACACTACACGTACACTACACGTACACTACACGTACACTACACATACACTACACATACACGTACACTACACGTACACTACACTTACATTACACGTACACTACACGTACACTACACGTACACTACACATACACTACACATAAACTACACATACACTACACATACACAACACATACACTACATGTACACTACACATACACTACACATACACTACACGTACACTACACGTACACTACACGTACACTACACATATACGTACACTACACATACACTACACATACACGTACACTACACGTACACTACACTTACATTTCACGTACACTACACGTACACTACACATACACTACACATACACTACACGTACACTACACGTACACTACACGTATACTTCACATAGACTACACATACACTACACATACTCTACACATACACTACACATACACAACACACATACACTACACATGCACTACACTTACACTACACATACACATACACTTCACATAGACTACACATACACTACACATACTCTACACATACACTACACATACACAACACACATACACTACACATGCACTACACTTACACTACACATACACATACACTACACATACACTACACGTACACTACACATACACTACACATACACTACACATACAATACACGTAAACTACACATACACTACACGTACACTACACATACACTACACGTACACTATACATACACATACACTACACATACACTACACGTACACTACACGTACACGACACGTACACTACATATACACGACACATACACTACACTACAAACATGCACTTCACATACACTACATATACACTACACGTACACTATACGTACACTACACACACTACACATACACTACACGTACACTACACATACACTACACATACACTACACGTACACTACACGTACACTACACGTACATTACACGTACACTACACATACTCTACACATACACTACACGTACATTACACATACACTACACATACACTAAACATACATTACACAAACACTACACATACACTACACGTACACTACACATACACTACACATACACTACACATCAACTAAACATACACTACACATACACTACACGTACACTACACATACACTACACATACACTACACATACACATCACATACACTACACATAAACTATACATTCACAACACATACACTACACTTACACTACACATACACTACACATACACTAAACATACACAACACATACACTACACTAACACTATGCATACACTACAAGTACACCTCACGTACACTACACATACACTACACATACACTACAAATACACTACACTACACACACACACTACACGTCCACTTCACATACACTACACATACATTACACGTACACTACACATACATTACACATACACTACACATACAATACACGTACACTACACATACATTACACATACACTGCATGTACACATACACTACACGTGCACTACACGTACGCTACACATTCACTACACATGCACTACACATACACTACACATACACTACACGTACAATACACGTACACATGCACTACACGTACACTACACACACACTACACGTACACTACACGTACACTACATGTACACATACACTGCACATGCACTACACATACACTACACATACACATACACTACAAGTACACTACACGTACACTACACGTACGCTACATGTACACTACACATTCACTACACATACACTACACATTCACTACATATACACTACACGTACACTACACGTACACTACACATACACTACACGTACACTACATGTACACTGCACATACACATACACTTCACATACACTTCACATACACTACACGTACACTTCACATAGACTACACATACACTACACATACAATAAACATACACTAAACACATACAATTCACGTACACTACATGTACACTACACATACACTACACATAAACTACACATACACTACACATACACAACACATACACTACATGTACACTACACATACACTACACATACACTACACGTACACTACACATACACTACACGTACACTACACATACACGTACACTACACATACACTACACATACACGTACACTACACGTACACTACACTTACATTACACGTACACTACACGTACACTACACATACACTACACATACACTACACACACTACACATACACTACACATAAACTACATATACACAACACATACACTATACGTAAACTACACATACAATACACGTACACTACACGTACATTACACATACACTACACATACACTACACATACACTGCATGTACACATACACTACACGTGCACTACACGTACGCTACACATACACTACACATACACGACACGTACAATACACGTACACATGCACTACACGTACACTACACACACACTACACGTACACTACACGTACACTATACATACACTACACCTACACTACACATACACTACACTACACGTACACTACACGTACACTACACGTACACTACATGTACACATACACTGCACATGCACTACACATACACTACACATACACGTACACTACACGTACACTACACGTATGCTACATGTACACTACACATTCACTACACATACACTACACATACACTACACATACACTACACATACACTACACTTACACTACATGTACACTACACATACACGTGCACTACACGTACACTACACATACACTACACATAAACTACACATACACTACACATACACAACACATACACTACATGTACACTACACATACACTACACGTACACTACACGTACACTACACGTACACTACACGTACACCACACATACACTACACATACACGTACACTACACGTACACTACACTTACATTACACGTACACTACACGTACACTACACGTAAACTACACATACACATACACTACACATACACTACACATACACGTACACTACACGTACACTTCACATAGACTACACATACACTACACATACTCTACACATACACTACACATACACAACACAATACACTACACATGCACTACACTTACACTACACATACACATACACTACACATACACTTCACGTACACTACACATACACTACACATACACTACACATACAATACACGTAAACTACACATACACTACACGTACACTACACATACACTACACGTACACTATACATACACATACACTACACATACAATACACGTACACTACACATACACTACACGTACACTATACATACACATACACTACACATACACTACACATACACTACACATACACTAAACGTACACTACATGTACACCATGTACACTACACATATACATACACTTCACAAACACTACACGTACACTTCACATAGACTACAGACTACACATACACTACACATACAATAAACATACACTAAACACATACAATACACGTACACTACACGTACACTACACGTACACTATACATACACATACACTACACATACACTACACATACACTACACATACACAACACATACACTACATGTACACTACACATACACTACACATACACTACACGTACACTACACGTACACTACACGTACACTACACGTACACTACACATACACGTACACTACACATACACTACACATACACGTACACTACACGTACACTACACTTACATTACACGTACACTACACGTACACTACACATACACTACACATACACTACACGTACACTACACGTACACTACACGTACACTACACATACACGTACACTACACATACACTACACATACACTACACGTACACTACACGTACACTACACATACACGTACACTACACATACACTACACATACACGTACACTACACATACACTACACATACACTACACGTACACTACACGTACACTACACGTACACTTCACATAGACAACACATACACTACACATACTCTACACATACACTACACATACACAACACACATGCACTACACATGCACTACACTTACACTACACATACACATACACTACACATACACTACACGTACACTACACATACACTACACATACACTACACGTACACTTCACATAGACTACACATACACTACACATACTCTACACATACACTACACATACACAACACTAATACACTACACATGCACTACACTTACACTACACATACACATACACTACACGTACACTACACATACACTACACGTACACTACATATACACGACACATACACTACACTACAAACATGCACTTCACATACACTACATATACACTACACGTACACTATACGTACACTACACACACTACACACACTACACATACACTACACGTACACTACACATACACTACACATACACTACACGTACACTACACGTACACTACACGTACATTACACGTACACTACACATACTCTACACATACACTACACGTACATTACACATACACTACACATACACTATACATACACTACATGTACACTACACATACACTACACATACACTACCCATACACTACACGTACACTACACATACATTACACAAACACTACACATACACTACACGTACACTACACATACACTACACATACACTACACATCCACTACACATACACTACACATACACTACACGTACACTACACATAAACTACACATACACTACACATACACATCACATACACTACACATAAACTATACATACACAACACATACACTACACTTACACTACACATACACTACACATACACTAAACATACACAACACATACACTACACTTACACTATGCATACACTACAAGTACACCTCACGTACACTACACATACACTACACATACACTACAAATACACTACAGTACACACATACACTACACGTCCACTTCACATACACTACACATACATTACACGTACACTACACATACATTACACATACACTACACATACAATACACGTATATTACACATACACTACACACACTATACATACACTACACATACACTACACATACACTGCATGTACACATACACTACACGTGCACTACACGTACGCTACACATTCACTACACATGCACTACACATACACTACACATACACTACACGTGCAATACACGTACACATGCACTACACGTACACTACTCACACACTACACGTACACTACACGTACACTACACGTACACTACATGTACACATACACTGCACATACACTACACATACACTACACATACACATACACTACAAGTACACTACACATACACTACACGTACGCTACATGTACACTACACTTCACTACACATACACTACACATACACTACATATAAACTACACGTACACTACACGTACACTACATGTACACATACACTGCACATACACTACACATACACTACACATACACATACACTACAAGTACACTACACATACACTACACGTACGCTACATGTACACTACACATTCACTACACATACACTACACATACACTACATATACACTACACGTACACTACACGTACACTACACATACACCAAACGTACACTACATGTACACTACACATACACATACACTTCACATACATTTCACATACACTACACGTACACTTCACATAGACTACACATACACTACACATACAATAAACATACACTAAACACATACAATACACGTACACTACATGTACACTACACACACACTACACATAAACTATACATACACTACACATACACAACACATACACTACATGTACACTACACATACACTACACATACACTACACGTACACTACACGTACACTACACGTACACTACATGTACACATACACTGCACATACACTACACATACACTACACATACACGTACACTACACGTACACTACACGTACACTACACGTACGCTACATGTACACTACACATTCACTACACATACACTACACATACACTACACATACACTTCACCTACAGTACACATACACTACACTACACGTACACTACACTTACACTACATGTACACATACACTGCACATACACTACACATACACTACACATACACGTACACTACACGTACACTACACGTACACTACACGTACGCTACATGTACACTACACATACACTACACATACACTACACATACACTACACATACACTACACGTACACTACATGTACACTACACATACACGTACACTACACATACACTACACACAAACTACACATACAGTACACATACACAACACATACACTACATGTACACTACACATACACTACACGTACACTACACGTACACTACACGTACACTACACATTCACGTACACTACACATACACTACACATACACATACACGTACACTACACGTACACTACACTTACATTACACGTACACTACACGTACACTACACATACACTACACATACACTACACATACACTAAACATACACTACACGTACACTTCACATAGACTACACATACACTACACATACAATAAACATACACTAAACACATACAAGACACGTACACTACACGTACACTACACATACACTACACATAAACTACACATACACTACACATACACAACACATACACTACATGTACACTACACATACACTACACATACACTACACGTACACTACACGTACACTACACGTACACTACACATATACGTACACTACACATACACTACACATACACGTACACTACACGTACACTACACTTACATTTCACGTACACTACACGTACACTACACATACACTACACATACACTACACGTACACTACACGTACACTACACGTATACTTCACATAGACTACACATACACTACACATACTCTACACATACACTACACATACACAACACACATACACTACACATGCACTACACTTACACTACACATACACATACACTTCACATAGACTACACATACACTTCACATAGACTACACATACACTACACATACTCTACACATACACTACACATACACAACACACATACACTACACATGCACTACACTTACACTACACATACACATACACTACACATACACTACACGTACACTACACATACACTACACATACACTACACATACAATACACGTAAACTACACATACACTACACGTACACTACACATACACTACACGTACACTATACATGCACATACACTACACATACACTACACGTACACTACACGTACACGACACGTACACTACATATACACGACACATACACTACACTACAAACATGCACTTCACATACACTACATATACACTACACGTACACTATACGTACACTACACACACTACACATACACTACACGTACACTACACATACACTACACATACACTACACGTACACTACACGTACACTACACGTACATTACACGTACACTACACATACTCTACACATACACTACACGTACATTACACATACACTACACATACACTACACATACATTACACAAACACTACACATACACTACACGTACACTACACATACACTACACATACACTACACATCAACTAAACATACACTACACATACACTACACGTACACTACACATACACTACACATACACTACACATACACATCACATACACTACACATAAACTATACATTCACAACACATACACTACACTTACACTACACATACACTACACATACACTAAACATACACAACACATACACTACACTAACACTATGCATACACTACAAGTACACCTCACGTACACTACACATACACTACACATACACTACAAATACACTACACTACACACACACACTACACGTCCACTTCACATACACTACACATACATTACACGTACACTACACATACATTACACATACACTACACATACAATACACGTACACTACACATACATTACACATACACTGCATGTACACATACACTACACGTGCACTACACGTACGCTACACATTCACTACACATGCACTACACATACACTACACATACACTACACGTACAATACACGTACACATGCACTACACGTACACTACACACACACTACACGTACACTACACGTACACTACATGTACACATACACTGCACATGCACTACACATACACTACACATACACATACACTACAAGTACACTACACGTACACTACACGTACGCTACATGTACACTACACATTCCCTACACATACACTACACATTCACTACATATACACTACACGTACACTACACGTACACTACACATACACTACACGTACACTACATGTACACTGCACATACACATACACTTCACATACACTTCACATACACTACACGTACACTTCACATAGACTACACATACACTACACATACAATAAACATACACTAAACACATACAATACACGTACACTACATGTACACTACACATGCACTACACATAAACTACACATACACTACACATACACAACACATACACTACATGTACACTACACATACACTACACATACACTACACGTACACTACACATACACTACACGTACACTACACATACACGTACACTACACATACACTACACATACACGTACACTACACGTACACTACACTTACATTACACGTACACTACACGTACACTACACATACACTACACATACACTACACACACTACACATACACTACACATAAACTACATATACACAACACATACACTATACGTAAACTACACATACAATACACGTACACTACACGTACATTACACATACACTACACATACACTACACATACACTGCATGTACACATACACTACACGTGCACTACACGTACGCTACACATACACTACACATGCACGACACGTACAATACACGTACACATGCACTACACGTACACTACACACACACTACACGTACACTACACGTACACTATACATACACTACACCTACACTACACATACACTACACATACACTGCATGTACACATACACCACACGTACATTACACATACACTACACATACACTACACATGCACTGCATGTACACATACACTACACGTGCACTACACGTACGCTACACATACACTACACATACACGACACGTACAATACACGTACACATGCACTACACGTACACTACACACACACTACACGTACACTACACGTACACTATACATACACTACACCTACACTACACATACACTACACTACACGTACACTACACGTACACTACACGTACACTACATGTACACATACACTGCACATGCACTACACATACACTACACATACACGTACACTACACGTACACTACACGTATGCTACATGTACACTACACATTCACTACACATACACTACACATACACTACACATACACTACACATACACTACACGTACACTACATGTACACTACACATACACGTGCACTACACGTACACTACACATACACTACACATAAACTACACATACACTACACATACACAACACATACACTACATGTACACTACACATACACTACACGTACACTACACGTACACTACACGTACACTACACGTACACTACACATACACTACACATACACGTACACTACACGTACACTACACTTACATTACACGTACACTACACGTACACTACACGTACACTACACATACACTACACATAAACTACACATACACTACACATACACAACACATACACTACATGTACACTACACATACACTACACATACACTACACGTACACTACACGTACACTACACGTACACTACACATATACGTACACTACACATACACTACACATACACGTACACTACACGTACACTACACTTACATTTCACGTACACTACACGTACACTACACATACACTACACATACACTACACGTACACTACACGTACACTACACGTATACTTCACATAGACTACACATACACTACACATACTCTACACATACACTACACATACACAACACACATACACTACACATGCACTACACTTACACTACACATACACATACACTTCACATAGACTACACATACACTACACATACTCTACACATACACTACACATACACAACACACATACACTACACATGCACTACACTTACACTACACATACACATACACTACACATACACTACACGTACACTACACATACACTACACATACACTACACATACAATACACGTAAACTACACATACACTACACGTACACTACACATACACTACACGTACACTATACATACACATACACTACACATACACTACACGTACACTACACGTACACAACACGTACACTACATATACACGACACATACACTACACTACAAACATGCACTTCACATACACTACATATACACTACACGTACACTATACGTACACTACACACACTACACATACACTACACGTACACTACACATACACTACACATACACTACACGTACACTACACGTACACTACACGTACATTACACGTACACTACACATACTCTACACATACACTACACGTACATTACACATACACTACACATACACTACACATACATTACACAAACACTACACATACACTACACGTACACTACACATACACTACACATACACTACACATCAACTAAACATACACTACACATACACTACACGTACACTACACATACACTACACATACACTACACATACACATCACATACACTACACATAAACTATACATTCACAACACATACACTACACTTACACTACACATACACTACACATACACTAAACATACACAACACATACACTACACTAACACTATGCATACACTACAAGTACACCTCACGTACACTACACATACACTACACATACACTACAAATACACTACACTACACACACACACTACACGTCCACTTCACATACACTACACATACATTACACGTACACTACACATACATTACACATACACTACACATACAATACACGTACACTACACATACATTACACATACACTGCATGTACACATACACTACACGTGCACTACACGTACGCTACACATTCACTACACATGCACTACACATACACTACACATACACTACACGTACAATACACGTACACATGCACTACACGTACACTACACACACACTACACGTACACTACACGTACACTACATGTACACATACACTGCACATGCACTACACATACACTACACATACACATACACTACAAGTACACTACACGTACACTACACGTACGCTACATGTACACTACACATTCACTACACATACACTACACATTCACTACATATACACTACACGTACACTACACGTACACTACACATACACTACACGTACACTACATGTACACTGCACATACACATACACTTCACATACACTTCACATACACTACACGTACACTTCACATAGACTACACATACACTACACATACAATAAACATACACTAAACACATACAATACACGTTCACTACATGTACACTACACATACACTACACATAAACTACACATACACTACACATACACAACACATACACTACATGTACACTACACATACACTACACATACACTACACGTACACTACACATACACTACACGTACACTACACATACACGTACACTACACATACACTACACATACACGTACACTACACGTACACTACACTTACATTACACGTACACTACACGTACACTACACATACACTACACATACACTACACACACTACACATACCACTACACATAAACTACATATACACAACACATACACTATACGTAAACTACACATACAATACACGTACACTACACGTACATTACACATACACTACACATACACTACACATACACTGCATGTACAGATACACTACACGTGCACTACACGTACGCTACACATACACTACACATGCACACACATACACTACACATACACGACACGTACAATACACGTACACATGCACTACACGTACACTACACACACACTACACGTACACTACACGTACACTATACATACACTACACCTACACTACACATACACTACACTACACGTACACTACACGTACACTACACGTACACTACATGTACACATACACTGCACATGCACTACACATACACTACACATACACGTACACTACACGTACACTACACGTATGCTACATGTACACTACACATTCACTACACATACACTACACATACACTACACATACACTACACATACACTACACGTACACTACATGTACACTACACATACACGTGCACTACACGTACACTACACATACACTACACATAAACTACACATACACTACACATACACAACACATACACTACATGTACACTACACATACACTACACGTACACTACACGTACACTACACGTACACTACACGTACACTACACATACACTACACATACACGTACACTACACGTACACTACACTTACATTACACGTACACTACACGTACACTACACGTACACTACACATACACTACACATAAACTACACATACACTACACATACACAACACATACACTACATGTACACTACACATACACTACACATACACTACACGTACACTACACGTACACTACACGTACACTACACATATACGTACACTACACATACACTACACATACACGTACACTACACGTACACTACACTTACATTTCACGTACTACACGTACACTACACATACACTACACACATCACTACACGTACACTACACTACACTTATACTTCACATAGACTAACACTACATACACATACTCTACACATACACTACACATAACAACACACATACACTACACATGCACTACACTTACACTACACATACACATACACTTCACATAGACTACACATACACTACACATACTCTACACATACACTACACATACACAACACACATACACTACACATGCACTACACTTACACTACACATACACATACACTACACATACACTACACGTACACTACACATACACTACACATACACTACACATACAATTACACGTAAACTACACATACACTACACGTACACTACACATACACTACACGTACACTATACATACACATACACTACACATACACTACACGTACACTACACGTACACGACACGTACACTACATAGACACGACACATACACTACACTACAAACATGCACTGTCACATACACTACATATACACTACACGTACACTATACGTACACTACACACACTACACATACACTACACGTACACTACACATACACTACACATACACTACACGTACACTACACCGTACACTACACGTACATTAACACGTACACTACACATACTCTACACATACACTACACGTACATTACACATACACTACACATACACTAAACATACATTACACAAACACTACACATACACTACACGTACACTACACATACACTACACATACACTACACATCAACTAAACATACACTACACATACACTACACGTACACTACACATACACTACACATACACTACACATACACATCACATACACTACACATAAACTATACATTCACAACACATACACTACACTTACACTACACATACACTACACATACACTAAACATACACAACACATACACTACACTAACACTATGCATACACTACAAGTACACCTCACGTACACTACACATACACTACACATACACTACAAATACACTACACTACACACACACACTACACGTCCACTTCACATACACTACACATACATTACACGTACACTACACATACATTACACATACACTACACATACAATACACGTACACTACACATACATTACACATACACTGCATGTACACATACACTACACGTGCACTACACGTACGCTACACATTCACTACACATGCACTACACATACACTACACATACACTACACGTACAATACACGTACACATGCACTACACGTACACTACACACACACTACACGTACACTACACGTACACTACATGTACACATACACTGCACATGCACTACACATACACTACACATACACATACACTACAAGTACACTACACGTACACTACACGTACGCTACATGTACACTACACATTCACTACACATACACTACACATTCACTACATATACACTACACGTACACTACACGTACACTACACATACACTACACGTACACTACATGTACACTGCACATACACATACATCTCACATACACTTCACATACACTACACGTACACTTCACATAGACTACACATACACTACACATACAATAAAACATACACTAAACACATACAATTCACGTACACTACATGTACACTACACATACACTACACATAAACTACACATACACTACACATACACAACACATACACTACATGTACACTACACATACACTACACATACACTACACGTACACTACACATACACTACACCGTACACTACACATACACGTACACTACACATAACACTACACATACACGTACACTACACGTACACTACACTTACATTACACGTACACTACACGTACACTACACATACACTACACATACACTACACACACTACACATACACTACACATAAACTACATATACACAACACATACCACTATACGTAAACTACACATACAATACACGTACACTACACGTACATTACACATACACTACACATACACTAACACATACACTGCATGTAACACATACACTACACGTGCACTACACGTACGCTACACATACACTACACATACACGACACGTACAATACACGTACACATGCACTACACGTACACTACACACACACTACACGTACACTACACGTACACTATACATACACTACACCTACACTACACATACACTACACTACACGTACACTATACACGTACACTACACGTACACTACATGTACACATACACTGCACATGCACTAGCACATACACTACACATACACGTACACTACACGTACACTACACGTATGCTACATGTACACTACACATTCACTACACATACACTACACATACACTACACATACACTACACATACACTACACTTACACTACATGTACACTACACATACACGTGCACTACACGTACACTTACACATACACTACACATAAACTACACATACACTACACATACACAACACATACACTACATGTACACTACAACATACACTACACGTACACTACACGTACACTACACGTACACTACCGTACACCACACATACACTACACATACACGTACACTACACGTACACTACAACTTACATTACACGTACACTACACGTACACTACACGTAAACTACACATACACATACACTACACATACAACTACACATACACGTACACTACACGTACACTTCACATAGACTACACATACACTACACATACTCTACACATACACTACACATACACAACACATACACTACACATGCACTACACTTACACTACACATACACATACACTACACATCACTTCACGTACACTACACATACCCTACACATACACTACACATACATACACGTAAAACTACACATACACTACACGTACACTACACATACACTACAACGTACACTATACTACCATAACACTACACATACAATACACGTACACTACACATACCTACACTTACACTATACATACACATACACTACACATACACTACACATACACTACACATACACTAAACGTACACTACATGTACACCATGTACACTACACATATAGCATACACTTCACAAACACTACACGTAGCACTTCACATAGACTACAGACTACACATACACTACACATACAATAAACATACACTAAACACATACAATACCGTACACTACCGTACACTACACGTACACTATACATACACATACACTACACATACACTACACATACACTACACATACACAACACATAACTACATGTACACTACACATACACTACACATACACTACACAGTACACTACACGTACACTACACGTACACTACACGTACACTACACATACACGTACACTACACATACACTACACATACACGTACACTACACGTACACTACACTTACATTACACGTACACTACACGTACACTACACATACACTACACATACACTACACGTACACTACACGTACACTACACGTACACTACACATACACGTACACTACACATACACTACACATACACTACACGTACACTACACGTACACTACACATACACGTACACTACACATACACTACACATACACGTACACTACACATACACTACACATACACTACACGTACACTACACGTACACTACACGTACACTTCACATAGACAACACATACACTACACATACTCTACACATACACTACACATACACACACACATGCACTACACATGCACTACACTTACACTACACATACACATACACTACACATACACTACACGTACACTACACATACACTACACATACACTACACGTACACTTCACATAGACTACACATACACTACACAGTACTCTACACATACACTAACACATACACAACACTAATACACTACACATGCACTACACTTACACTACACATACACATACACTACACGTACACTACACATACACTACACGTACCCTACATATACACGACACATACACTACACTACAAACATGCACTTCACATACACTACATATACACTACACGTACACTATACGTACACTACACACACTACACACACTACACATACACTACACGTACACTACACATACACTACACATACACTACAACGTACACTACACGTACACTACACGTACATTACACGTACAACTACACATACTCTACACATACACTACACGTACATTACACATACACTACACATACACTATACATACACTACATGTACACTACACATACACTACACATACACTACCCATGACACTACACGTACACTACACATAACATTACACAAAACACTACACATACACTACACGTACACTACACATACACTACACATACACTACACATCCACTACACATACACTACACATACACTACACGTACACTACACATAACTACACATACACTACACATACACATCACATACACTACACATAAACTATACATACACAACACATACACTACACTTACACTACACATACACTACACATACACTAAACATACACAACACATACACTACACTTACACTATGCATACACTACAAGTACACCTCACGTACACTACACATACACTACACATACACTACAAATACACTACAGTACACACATACACTACAAACGTCCACTTCACATACACTACACAATACATTACACGTACACTACACATACATTACACATACACTACACATACAATAACACGTATATTACACATACACTACACACACTATACATACACTACACATACACTACACATACACTGCATGTACACATACACTACACGTGCACTACACGTACGCTACACATTCACTACACATGCACTACACATACACTACACATACACTACACGTGCAATACACGTACACATGCACTACACGTACACTACTCACACACTACACGTACACTACACGTACACTACACGTACACTACATGTACACATACACCTGCACATACACTACACATACACTACCATACACATACACTACAAGTACACTACACATACACTACACGTACGCTACATTACCTACACTTCACTACACATACACTACACATACACTACATATAAACTACACGTACACTCACACGTACACTACATGTACACATACACTGCACATACACTACACATACACTACACATACACATACACTACAAGTACACTACACATACACTACACGTACGCTACATGTACACTACACATTCACTACACATACACTACACATACACTACATATACACTACACGTACACTACACGTACACTACACATACACCAAACGTACACTACATGTACACTACACATACACATACACTTCACATACATTTCACATACACTACACGTACACTTCACATAGACTACACATACACTACACATACAATAACATACACTAAACACATACAATACACGTACACTACATGTACACTACACACACTACACATAAACTATACATACACTACACATACACAACACATACACTACATGTACACTACACATACACTACACATACACTACACGTACACTACACGTACACTACACGTACACTACATGTACACATACACTGCACATACACTACACATACACTACACATACACGTACACTACACGTACACTACACGTACACTACACGTACGCTACATGTACACTACACATTCACTACACATACACTACACATACACTACACATACACTTCACCTACAGTACACTACACTACACTACACGTACACTACACTTACACTACATGTACACATACACTGCACATACACTACACATACACTACACATACACGTACACTACACGTACACTACACGTACACTACACGTACGCTACATGTACACTACACATACACTACACATACACTACACATACACTACACATACACTACACGTACACTACATGTACACTACACATACACGTACACTACACATACACTACACACTACACATACAGTACACATACACAACACATACACTACATGTACACTACACATACACTACACGTACACTACACGTACACTACACGTACACTACACATTCACGTACACTACACATACACTACACATACACATACACGTACACTACACGTACACTACACTTACATTACACGTACACTACACTACACACACATACACTACACTACCATACACTACACATACACTAAACATACACTACACGTACACTTCACATAGACTACACATACACTACACATACAATAAACATACACTAAACACATACAAGACACGTACACTACACGTACACTACACATACACTACACATAAACTACACATACACTACACATACACAACAACACTACATGTACACTACACATACACTACACATACACTACACGTACACTACACGTACACTACACGTACACTACACATATACGTACACTACACATACACTACACATACACGTACACTACACGTACACTACACTTACATTTCACGTACACTACACGTACACTACACATACACTACACATACACTACACGTACACTACACGTACACTACACGTATACTTCACATAGACTACACATACACTACACATACTCTACACATACACTACACATACACAACACACATACACTACACATGCACTACACTTACACTACACATACACATACACTTCACATAGACTACACATACCACTACCACATACTCTACACATACACTACACATACACAACACACATACACTACACATGCACTACACTTACACTACACATACACATACACTACACATACACTACACGTACACTACACATACACTACACATACACTACACATACAATACACGTAAACTACACATACACTACACGTACACTACACATACACTACACGTACACTATACATACACATACACTACACATACACTACACGTACACTACACGTACACGACACGTACACTACATATACACGACACATACACTACACTACAAACATGCACTTCACATACACTACATATACACTACACGTACACTATACGTACACTACACACACTACACATACACTACACGTACACTACACATACACTACACATACACTACACGTACACTACACGTACACTACACGTACATTACACGTACACTACACATACTCTACACATACACTACACGTACATTACACATACACTACACATACACTACACATACATTATACAAACACTACACATACACTACACGTACACTACACATACACTACACATACACTACACATCAACTAAACATACACTACACATACACTACACGTACACTTCACATACACTACACATACACTACACATACACATCACATTCACTACACATAAACAATACATTCACAACACATACACTACACTTACACTACACATACACTACACATACACTAAACATACACAACACATACACTACACTAACACTATGCATACACTACAAGTACAACCTCACGTACACTACACATACACTACACATACACTACAAATACACTACACTACACACACACACTACACCGTCCACTTCACATACACTACACATACATTACACGTACACTACACATACATTACACATACACTCCACATACAATACACGTACACTACACATACATTACACATACACTGCATGTACACATACACTACACGTGCACTACACGTACGCTACACATTCACTACACATGCACTACACATACACTACACATACACTACACGTACAATACACGTACACATGCACTACACGTACACTACACACACACTACACGTACACTACACGTACACTACATGTACACATACACTGCACATGCACTACACATACACTACACATACACATACACTACAAGTAACACTACACGTACACTACACGTACGCTACATATACACTACACATTCCCTACACATACACTACACATTCACTACATATACACTACACGTACACTACACGTACACTACACATACACTACACGTACACTACATGTACACTGCACATACACATACACTTCACATACACTTCACATACACTACACGTACACTTCACATAGACTACACATACACTACACATACAATAAACATACACTAAACACATACAATACACGTACACTACATGTACACTACACATACACTACACATAAACTACACATACACTACACATACACAACACATACACTACATGTACACTACACATACACTACACATACACTACACGTACACTACACATACACTACACGTACACTACACATACACGTACACTACACATACACTACACATACACGTACACTACACGTACACTACACTTACATTACACGTACACTACACGTACACTACACATACACTACACATACACTACACACACTACACATACACTACACATAAACTACATATACACAACACATACACTATACGTAAACTACACATACAATACACGTACACTACACGTACATTACACATACACTACACATACACTACACATACACTGCATGTACACATACACTACACGTGCACTACACGTACGCTACACATACACTACACATGCACGACACGTACAATACACGTACACATGCACTACACGTACACTACACACACACTACACGTACACTACACGTACACTATACATACACTACACCTACACTACACATACACTACACATACACTGCATGTACACATACACTACACGTACATTACACATACACTACACATACACTACACATACACTGCATGTACACATACACTACACGTGCACTACACGTACGCTACACATACACTACACATACACGACACGTACAATTACACGTACACATGCACTACACGTACACTACACACACACTACACGTACACTACACGTACACTATACATACACTACACCTACACTACACATACACTACACTACACGTACACTACACGTACACTACACGTACACTACATGTACACATACACTGCACATGCACTACACATACACTACACATACACGTACACTACACGTACACTACACGTATGCTACATGTACACTACACATTCACTACACATACACTACACATACACTACACATACACTACACATACACTACAACGTACACTACATGTACACTACACATACACGTGCACTACACGTACACTACACATACACTACACATAAACTACACATACACTACACATACACAACACATACACTACATGTACACTACACATACACTACACGTACACTACACGTACACTACACGTACACTACACGTACACTACACATACACTACACATACACGTACACTACACGTACACTACACTTACATTACACGTACACTACACGTACACTACACGTACACTACACATACACTACACATAAACTACACATACACTACACATACACAACACATACACTACATGTACACTACACATACACTACACATACACTACACGTACACTACACGTACACTACACGTACACTACACATATACGTACACTACACATACACTACACATACACGTACACTACACGTACACTACACTTACATTTCACGTACACTACACGTACACTACACATACACTACACATACACTACACGTACACTACACGTACACTACACGTATACTTCACATAGACTACACATACACTACACATACTCTACACATACACTACACATACACAACACACATACACTACACATGCACTACACTTACACTACACATACACATACACTTCACATAGACTACACATACACTACACATACTCTACACATACACTACACATACACAACACACATACACTACACATGCACTACACTTACACTACACATACACATACACTACACATACACTACACGTACACTACACATACACTACACATACACTACACATACAATACACGTAAACTACACATACACTACACGTACACTACACATACACTACACGTACACTATACATACACATACACTACACATACACTACACGTACACTACACGTACACGACACGTACACTACATATACACGACACATACACTACACTACAAACATGCACTTCACATACACTACATATACACTACACGTACACTATACGTACACTACACACACTACACATACACTACACGTACACTACACATACACTACACATACACTACACGTACACTACACGTACACTACACGTACATTACACGTACACTACACATACTCTACACATACACTACACGTACATTACACATACACTACACATACACTACACATACATTACACAAACACTACACATACACTACACGTACACTACACATACACTACACATACACTACACATCAACTAAACATACACTACACATACACTACACGTACACTACACATACACTACACATACACTACACATACACATCACATACACTACACATAAACTATACATTCACAACACATTCACAACACATACACTACACTTACACTACACATACACTACACATACACTAAACATACACAACACATACACTACACTAACACTATGCATACACTACAAGTACACCTCACGTACACTACACATACACTACACATACACTACAAATACACTACACTACACACACACACTACACGTCCACTTCACATACACTACACATACATTACACGTACACTACACATACATTACACATACACTACACATACAATACACGTACACTACACATACATTACACATACACTGCATGTACACATACACTACACGTGCACTACACGTACGCTACACATTCACTACACATGCACTACACATACACTACACATACACTACACGTACAATACACGTACACATGCACTACACGTACACTACACACACACTACACGTACACTACACGTACACTACATGTACACATATACTGCACATGCACTACACATACACTACACATACACATACACTACAAGTACACTACACGTACACTACACGTACGCTACATGTACACTACACATTCCCTACACATACACTACACATTCACTACATATACACTACACGTACACTACACGTACACTACACATACACTACACGTACACTACATGTACACTGCACATACACATACACTTCACATACACTTCACATACACTACACGTACACTTCACATAGACTACACATACACTACACATACAATAAACATACACTAAACACATACAATACACGTACACTACATGTACACTACACATTACACATAAACTACACATACACTACACATACACAACACATACACTACATGTACACTACACATACACTACACATACACTACACGTACACTACACATACACTACACGTACACTACACATACACGTACACTACACATACACTACACATACACGTACACTACACGTACACTACACTTACATTACACGTACACTACACGTACACTACACATACACTACACATACACTACACACACTACACATACACTACACATAAACTACATATACACAACACATACACTATACGTAAACTACACATACAATACACGTACACTACACGTACATTACACATACACTACACATACACTACACATACACTGCATGTACACATACACTACACGTGCACTACACGTACGCTACACATACACTACACATGCACGACACGTACAATACACGTACACATGCACTACACGTACACTACACACACACTACACGTACACTACACGTACACTATACATACACTACACCTACACTACACATACACTACACATACACTGCATGTACACATACACTACACGTACATTACACATACACTACACATACACTACACATACACTGCATGTACACATACACTACACGTGCACTACACGTACGCTACACATACACTACACATACACGACACGTACAATACACGTACACATGCACTACACGTACACTACACACACACTACACGTACACTACACGTACACTATACATACACTACACCTACACTACACATACACTACACTACACGTACACTACACGTACACTACACGTACACTACATGTACACATACACTGCACATGCACTACACATACACTACACATACACGTACACTACACGTACACTACACGTATGCTACATGTACACTACACATTCACTACACATACACTACACATACACTACACATACACTACACATACACTACACGTACACTACATGTACACTACACATACACGTGCACTACACGTACACTACACATACACTACACATAAACTACACATACACTACACATACACAACACATACACTACATGTACACTACACATACACTACACGTACACTACACGTACACTACACGTACACTACACGTACACTACACATACACTACACATACACGTACACTACACGTACACTACACTTACATTACACGTACACTACACGTACACTACACGTACACTACACATACACTACACATAAACTACACATACACTACACATACACAACACATACACTACATGTACACTACACATACACTACACATACACTACACGTACACTACACGTACACTACACGTACACTACACATATACGTACACTACACATACACTACACATACACGTACACTACACGTACACTACACTTACATTTCACGTACACTACACGTACACTACACATACACTACACATACACTACACGTACACTACACGTACACTACACGTATACTTCACATAGACTACACATACACTACACATACTCTACACATACACTACACATACACAACACACATACACTACACATGCACTACACTTACACTACACATACACATACACTTCACATAGACTACACATACACTACACATACTCTACACATACACTACACATACACAACACACATACACTACACATGCACTACACTTACACTACACATACACATACACTACACATACACTACACGTACACTACACATACACTACACATACACTACACATACAATACACGTAAACTACACATACACTACACGTACACTACACATACACTACACGTACACTATACATACACATACACTACACATACACTACACGTACACTACACGTACACGACACGTACACTACATATACACGACACATACACTACACTACAAACATGCACTTCACATACACTACATATACACTACACGTACACTATACGTACACTACACACACTACACATACACTACACGTACACTACACATACACTACACATACACTACACGTACACTACACGTACACTACACGTACATTACACGTACACTACACATACTCTACACATACACTACACGTACATTACACATACACTACACATACACTAAACATACATTACACAAACACTACACATACACTACACGTACACTACACATACACTACACATACACTACACATCAACTAAACATACACTACACATACACTACACGTACACTACACATACACTACACATACACTACACATACACATCACATACACTACACATAAACTATACATTCACAACACATACACTACACTTACACTACACATACACTACACATACACTAAACATACACAACACATACACTACACTAACACTATGCATACACTACAAGTACACCTCACGTACACTACACATACACTACACATACACTACAAATACACTACACTACACACACACACTACACGTCCACTTCACATACACTACACATACATTACACGTACACTACACATACATTACACATACACTACACATACAATACACGTACACTACACATACATTACACATACACTGCATGTACACATACACTACACGTGCACTACACGTACGCTACACATTCACTACACATGCACTACACATACACTACACATACACTACACGTACAATACACGTACACATGCACTACACGTACACTACACACACACTACACGTACACTACACGTACACTACATGTACACATACACTGCACATGCACTACACATACACTACACATACACATACACTACAAGTACACTACACGTACACTACACGTACGCTACATGTACACTACACATTCACTACACATACACTACACATTCACTACATATACACTACACGTACACTACACGTACACTACACATACACTACACGTACACTACATGTACACTGCACATACACATACACTTCACATACACTTCACATACACTACACGTACACTTCACATAGACTACACATACACTACACATACAATAAACATACACTAAACACATACAATTCACGTACACTACATGTACACTACACATACACTACACATAAACTACACATACACTACACATACACAACACATACACTACATGTACACTACACATACACTACACATACACTACACGTACACTACACATACACTACACGTACACTACACATACACGTACACTACACATACACTACACATACACGTACACTACACGTACACTACACTTACATTACACGTACACTACACGTACACTACACATACACTACACATACACTACACACACTACACATACACTACACATAAACTACATATACACAACACATACACTATACGTAAACTACACATACAATACACGTACACTACACGTACATTACACATACACTACACATACACTACACATACACTGCATGTACACATACACTACACGTGCACTACACGTACGCTACACATACACTACACATACACGACACGTACAATACACGTACACATGCACTACACGTACACTACACACACACTACACGTACACTACACGTACACTATACATACACTACACCTACACTACACATACACTACACTACACGTACACTACACGTACACTACACGTACACTACATGTACACATACACTGCACATGCACTACACATACACTACACATACACGTACACTACACGTACACTACACGTATGCTACATGTACACTACACATTCACTACACATACACTACACATACACTACACATACACTACACATACACTACACTTACACTACATGTACACTACACATACACGTGCACTACACGTACACTACACATACACTACACATAAACTACACATACACTACACATACACAACACATACACTACATGTACACTACACATACACTACACGTACACTACACGTACACTACACGTACACTACACGTACACCACACATACACTACACATACACGTACACTACACGTACACTACACTTACATTACACGTACACTACACGTACACTACACGTAAACTACACATACACATACACTACACATACACTACACATACACGTACACTACACGTACACTTCACATAGACTACACATACACTACACATACTCTACACATACACTACACATACACAACACAATACACTACACATGCACTACACTTACACTACACATACACATACACTACACATACACTTCACGTACACTACACATACACTACACATACACTACACATACAATACACGTAAACTACACATACACTACACGTACACTACACATACACTACACGTACACTATACATACACATACACTACACATACAATACACGTACACTACACATACACTACACGTACACTATACATACACATACACTACACATACACTACACATACACTACACATACACTAAACGTACACTACATGTACACCATGTACACTACACATATACATACACTTCACAAACACTACACGTACACTTCACATAGACTACAGACTACACATACACTACACATACAATAAACATACACTAAACACATACAATACACGTACACTACACGTACACTACACGTACACTATACATACACATACACTACACATACACTACACATACACTACACATACACAACACATACACTACATGTACACTACACATACACTACACATACACTACACGTACACTACACGTACACTACACGTACACTACACGTACACTACACATACACGTACACTACACATACACTACACATACACGTACACTACACGTACACTACACTTACATTACACGTACACTACACGTACACTACACATACACTACACATACACTACACGTACACTACACGTACACTACACGTACACTACACATACACGTACACTACACATACACTACACATACACTACACGTACACTACACGTACACTACACATACACGTACACTACACATACACTACACATACACGTACACTACACATACACTACACATACACTACACGTACACTACACGTACACTACACGTACACTTCACATAGACAACACATACACTACACATACTCTACACATACACTACACATACACAACACACATGCACTACACATGCACTACACTTACACTACACATACACATACACTACACATACACTACACGTACACTACACATACACTACACATACACTACACGTACACTTCACATAGACTACACATACACTACACATACTCTACACATACACTACACATACACAACACTAATACACTACACATGCACTACACTTACACTACACATACACATACACTACACGTACACTACACATACACTACACGTACACTACATATACACGACACATACACTACACTACAAACATGCACTTCACATACACTACATATACACTACACGTACACTATACGTACACTACACACACTACACACACTACACATACACTACACGTACACTACACATACACTACACATACACTACACGTACACTACACGTACACTACACGTACATTACACGTACACTACACATACTCTACACATACACTACACGTACATTACACATACACTACACATACACTATACATACACTACATGTACACTACACATACACTACACATACACTACCCATACACTACACGTACACTACACATACATTACACAAACACTACACATACACTACACGTACACTACACATACACTACACATACACTACACATCCACTACACATACACTACACATACACTACACGTACACTACACATAAACTACACATACACTACACATACACATCACATACACTACACATAAACTATACATACACAACACATACACTACACTTACACTACACATACACTACACATACACTAAACATACACAACACATACACTACACTTACACTATGCATACACTACAAGTACACCTCACGTACACTACACATACACTACACATACACTACAAATACACTACAGTACACACATACACTACACGTCCACTTCACATACACTACACATACATTACACGTACACTACACATACATTACACATACACTACACATACAATACACGTATATTACACATACACTACACACACTATACATACACTACACATACACTACACATACACTGCATGTACACATACACTACACGTGCACTACACGTACGCTACACATTCACTACACATGCACTACACATACACTACACATACACTACACGTGCAATACACGTACACATGCACTACACGTACACTACTCACACACTACACGTACACTACACGTACACTACACGTACACTACATGTACACATACACTGCACATACACTACACATACACTACACATACACATACACTACAAGTACACTACACATACACTACACGTACGCTACATGTACACTACACTTCACTACACATACACTACACATACACTACATATAAACTACACGTACACTACACGTACACTACATGTACACATACACTGCACATACACTACACATACACTACACATACACATACACTACAAGTACACTACACATACACTACACGTACGCTACATGTACACTACACATTCACTACACATACACTACACATACACTACATATACACTACACGTACACTACACGTACACTACACATACACCAAACGTACACTACATGTACACTACACATACACATACACTTCACATACATTTCACATACACTACACGTACACTTCACATAGACTACACATACACTACACATACAATAAACATACACTAAACACATACAATACACGTACACTACATGTACACTACACACACACTACACATAAACTATACATACACTACACATACACAACACATACACTACATGTACACTACACATACACTACACATACACTACACGTACACTACACGTACACTACACGTACACTACATGTACACATACACTGCACATACACTACACATACACTACACATACACGTACACTACACGTACACTACACGTACACTACACGTACGCTACATGTACACTACACATTCACTACACATACACTACACATACACTACACATACACTTCACCTACAGTACACATACACTACACTACACGTACACTACACTTACACTACATGTACACATACACTGCACATACACTACACATACACTACACATACACGTACACTACACGTACACTACACGTACACTACACGTACGCTACATGTACACTACACATACACTACACATACACTACACATACACTACACATACACTACACGTACACTACATGTACACTACACATACACGTACACTACACATACACTACACACAAACTACACATACAGTACACATACACAACACATACACTACATGTACACTACACATACACTACACGTACACTACACGTACACTACACGTACACTACACATTCACGTACACTACACATACACTACACATACACATACACGTACACTACACGTACACTACACTTACATTACACGTACACTACACGTACACTACACATACACTACACATACACTACACATACACTAAACATACACTACACGTACACTTCACATAGACTACACATACACTACACATACAATAAACATACACTAAACACATACAAGACACGTACACTACACGTACACTACACATACACTACACATAAACTACACATACACTACACATACACAACACATACACTACATGTACACTACACATACACTACACATACACTACACGTACACTACACGTACACTACACGTACACTACACATATACGTACACTACACATACACTACACATACACGTACACTACACGTACACTACACTTACATTTCACGTACACTACACGTACACTACACATACACTACACATACACTACACGTACACTACACGTACACTACACGTATACTTCACATAGACTACACATACACTACACATACTCTACACATACACTACACATACACAACACACATACACTACACATGCACTACACTTACACTACACATACACATACACTTCACATAGACTACACATACACTTCACATAGACTACACATACACTACACATACTCTACACATACACTACACATACACAACACACATACACTACACATGCACTACACTTACACTACACATACACATACACTACACATACACTACACGTACACTACACATACACTACACATACACTACACATACAATACACGTAAACTACACATACACTACACGTACACTACACATACACTACACGTACACTATACATGCACATACACTACACATACACTACACGTACACTACACGTACACGACACGTACACTACATATACACGACACATACACTACACTACAAACATGCACTTCACATACACTACATATACACTACACGTACACTATACGTACACTACACACACTACACATACACTACACGTACACTACACATACACTACACATACACTACACGTACACTACACGTACACTACACGTACATTACACGTACACTACACATACTCTACACATACACTACACGTACATTACACATACACTACACATACACTACACATACATTACACAAACACTACACATACACTACACGTACACTACACATACACTACACATACACTACACATCAACTAAACATACACTACACATACACTACACGTACACTACACATACACTACACATACACTACACATACACATCACATACACTACACATAAACTATACATTCACAACACATACACTACACTTACACTACACATACACTACACATACACTAAACATACACAACACATACACTACACTAACACTATGCATACACTACAAGTACACCTCACGTACACTACACATACACTACACATACACTACAAATACACTACACTACACACACACACTACACGTCCACTTCACATACACTACACATACATTACACGTACACTACACATACATTACACATACACTACACATACAATACACGTACACTACACATACATTACACATACACTGCATGTACACATACACTACACGTGCACTACACGTACGCTACACATTCACTACACATGCACTACACATACACTACACATACACTACACGTACAATACACGTACACATGCACTACACGTACACTACACACACACTACACGTACACTACACGTACACTACATGTACACATACACTGCACATGCACTACACATACACTACACATACACATACACTACAAGTACACTACACGTACACTACACGTACGCTACATGTACACTACACATTCCCTACACATACACTACACATTCACTACATATACACTACACGTACACTACACGTACACTACACATACACTACACGTACACTACATGTACACTGCACATACACATACACTTCACATACACTTCACATACACTACACGTACACTTCACATAGACTACACATACACTACACATACAATAAACATACACTAAACACATACAATACACGTACACTACATGTACACTACACATGCACTACACATAAACTACACATACACTACACATACACAACACATACACTACATGTACACTACACATACACTACACATACACTACACGTACACTACACATACACTACACGTACACTACACATACACGTACACTACACATACACTACACATACACGTACACTACACGTACACTACACTTACATTACACGTACACTACACGTACACTACACATACACTACACATACACTACACACACTACACATACACTACACATAAACTACATATACACAACACATACACTATACGTAAACTACACATACAATACACGTACACTACACGTACATTACACATACACTACACATACACTACACATACACTGCATGTACACATACACTACACGTGCACTACACGTACGCTACACATACACTACACATGCACGACACGTACAATACACGTACACATGCACTACACGTACACTACACACACACTACACGTACACTACACGTACACTATACATACACTACACCTACACTACACATACACTACACATACACTGCATGTACACATACACCACACGTACATTACACATACACTACACATACACTACACATGCACTGCATGTACACATACACTACACGTGCACTACACGTACGCTACACATACACTACACATACACGACACGTACAATACACGTACACATGCACTACACGTACACTACACACACACTACACGTACACTACACGTACACTATACATACACTACACCTACACTACACATACACTACACTACACGTACACTACACGTACACTACACGTACACTACATGTACACATACACTGCACATGCACTACACATACACTACACATACACGTACACTACACGTACACTACACGTATGCTACATGTACACTACACATTCACTACACATACACTACACATACACTACACATACACTACACATACACTACACGTACACTACATGTACACTACACATACACGTGCACTACACGTACACTACACATACACTACACATAAACTACACATACACTACACATACACAACACATACACTACATGTACACTACACATACACTACACGTACACTACACGTACACTACACGTACACTACACGTACACTACACATACACTACACATACACGTACACTACACGTACACTACACTTACATTACACGTACACTACACGTACACTACACGTACACTACACATACACTACACATAAACTACACATACACTACACATACACAACACATACACTACATGTACACTACACATACACTACACATACACTACACGTACACTACACGTACACTACACGTACACTACACATATACGTACACTACACATACACTACACATACACGTACACTACACGTACACTACACTTACATTTCACGTACACTACACGTACACTACACATACACTACACATACACTACACGTACACTACACGTACACTACACGTATACTTCACATAGACTACACATACACTACACATACTCTACACATACACTACACATACACAACACACATACACTACACATGCACTACACTTACACTACACATACACATACACTTCACATAGACTACACATACACTACACATACTCTACACATACACTACACATACACAACACACATACACTACACATGCACTACACTTACACTACACATACACATACACTACACATACACTACACGTACACTACACATACACTACACATACACTACACATACAATACACGTAAACTACACATACACTACACGTACACTACACATACACTACACGTACACTATACATACACATACACTACACATACACTACACGTACACTACACGTACACAACACGTACACTACATATACACGACACATACACTACACTACAAACATGCACTTCACATACACTACATATACACTACACGTACACTATACGTACACTACACACACTACACATACACTACACGTACACTACACATACACTACACATACACTACACGTACACTACACGTACACTACACGTACATTACACGTACACTACACATACTCTACACATACACTACACGTACATTACACATACACTACACATACACTACACATACATTACACAAACACTACACATACACTACACGTACACTACACATACACTACACATACACTACACATCAACTAAACATACACTACACATACACTACACGTACACTACACATACACTACACATACACTACACATACACATCACATACACTACACATAAACTATACATTCACAACACATACACTACACTTACACTACACATACACTACACATACACTAAACATACACAACACATACACTACACTAACACTATGCATACACTACAAGTACACCTCACGTACACTACACATACACTACACATACACTACAAATACACTACACTACACACACACACTACACGTCCACTTCACATACACTACACATACATTACACGTACACTACACATACATTACACATACACTACACATACAATACACGTACACTACACATACATTACACATACACTGCATGTACACATACACTACACGTGCACTACACGTACGCTACACATTCACTACACATGCACTACACATACACTACACATACACTACACGTACAATACACGTACACATGCACTACACGTACACTACACACACACTACACGTACACTACACGTACACTACATGTACACATACACTGCACATGCACTACACATACACTACACATACACATACACTACAAGTACACTACACGTACACTACACGTACGCTACATGTACACTACACATTCACTACACATACACTACACATTCACTACATATACACTACACGTACACTACACGTACACTACACATACACTACACGTACACTACATGTACACTGCACATACACATACACTTCACATACACTTCACATACACTACACGTACACTTCACATAGACTACACATACACTACACATACAATAAACATACACTAAACACATACAATACACGTTCACTACATGTACACTACACATACACTACACATAAACTACACATACACTACACATACACAACACATACACTACATGTACACTACACATACACTACACATACACTACACGTACACTACACATACACTACACGTACACTACACATACACGTACACTACACATACACTACACATACACGTACACTACACGTACACTACACTTACATTACACGTACACTACACGTACACTACACATACACTACACATACACTACACACACTACACATACACTACACATAAACTACATATACACAACACATACACTATACGTAAACTACACATACAATACACGTACACTACACGTACATTACACATACACTACACATACACTACACATACACTGCATGTACAGATACACTACACGTGCACTACACGTACGCTACACATACACTACACATGCACGACACATACACTACACATACACGACACGTACAATACACGTACACATGCACTACACGTACACTACACACACACTACACGTACACTACACGTACACTATACATACACTACACCTACACTACACATACACTACACTACACGTACACTACACGTACACTACACGTACACTACATGTACACATACACTGCACATGCACTACACATACACTACACATACACGTACACTACACGTACACTACACGTATGCTACATGTACACTACACATTCACTACACATACACTACACATACACTACACATACACTACACATACACTACACGTACACTACATGTACACTACACATACACGTGCACTACACGTACACTACACATACACTACACATAAACTACACATACACTACACATACACAACACATACACTACATGTACACTACACATACACTACACGTACACTACACGTACACTACACGTACACTACACGTACACTACACATACACTACACATACACGTACACTACACGTACACTACACTTACATTACACGTACACTACACGTACACTACACGTACACTACACGTAAACTACACATACACGTACACTACACATACACTACACATACACGTACACTACACGTACACTTCACATAGACTACACATACACTACACATACTCTACACATACACTACACATACACAACACAATACACTACACATGCACTACACTTACACTACACATACACTACACATACACTAAACATACACAACACATACACTACACTTACACTATGCATACACTACAAGTACACCTCACGTACACTACACATACACTACACATACACTACAAATACACTACAGTACACACATACACTACACGTCCACTTCACATACACTACACATACATTACACGTACACTACACATACATTACACATACACTACACATACAATACACGTATATTACACATACACTACACACACTATACATACACTACACATACACTACACATACACTGCATGTACACATACACTACACGTGCACTACACGTACGCTACACATTCACTACACATGCACTACACATACACTACACATACACTACACGTGCAATACACGTACACATGCACTACACGTACACTACTCACACACTACACGTACACTACACGTACACTACACGTACACTACATGTACACATACACTGCACATACACTACACATACACTACACATACACATACACTACAAGTACACTACACATACACTACACGTACGCTACATGTACACTACACTTCACTACACATACACTACACATACACTACATATAAACTACACGTACACTACACGTACACTACATGTACACATACACTGCACATACACTACACATACACTACACATACACATACACTACAAGTACACTACACATACACTACACGTACGCTACATGTACACTACACATTCACTACACATACACTACACATACACTACATATACACTACACGTACACTACACGTACACTACACATACACCAAACGTACACTACATGTACACTACACATACACATACACTTCACATACATTTCACATACACTACACGTACACTTCACATAGACTACACATACACTACACATACAATAAACATACACTAAACACATACAATACACGTACACTACATGTACACTACACACACACTACACATAAACTATACATACACTACACATACACAACACATACACTACATGTACACTACACATACACTACACATACACTACACGTACACTACACGTACACTACACGTACACTACATGTACACATACACTGCACATACACTACACATACACTACACATACACGTACACTACACGTACACTACACGTACACTACACGTACGCTACATGTACACTACACATTCACTACACATACACTACACATACACTACACATACACTTCACCTACAGTACACATACACTACACTACACGTACACTACACTTACACTACATGTACACATACACTGCACATACACTACACATACACTACACATACACGTACACTACACGTACACTACACGTACACTACACGTACGCTACATGTACACTACACATACACTACACATACACTACACATACACTACACATACACTACACGTACACTACATGTACACTACACATACACGTACACTACACATACACTACACACAAACTACACATACAGTACACATACACAACACATACACTACATGTACACTACACATACACTACACGTACACTACACGTACACTACACGTACACTACACATTCACGTACACTACACATACACTACACATACACATACACGTACACTACACGTACACTACACTTACATTACACGTACACTACACGTACACTACACATACACTACACATACACTACACATACACTAAACATACACTACACGTACACTTCACATAGACTACACATACACTACACATACAATAAACATACACTAAACACATACAAGACACGTACACTACACGTACACTACACATACACTACACATAAACTACACATACACTACACATACACAACACATACACTACATGTACACTACACATACACTACACATACACTACACGTACACTACACGTACACTACACGTACACTACACATATACGTACACTACACATACACTACACATACACGTACACTACACGTACACTACACTTACATTTCACGTACACTACACGTACACTACACATACACTACACATACACTACACGTACACTACACGTACACTACACGTATACTTCACATAGACTACACATACACTACACATACTCTACACATACACTACACATACACAACACACATACACTACACATGCACTACACTTACACTACACATACACATACACTTCACATAGACTACACATACACTTCACATAGACTACACATACACTACACATACTCTACACATACACTACACATACACAACACACATACACTACACATGCACTACACTTACACTACACATACACATACACTACACATACACTACACGTACACTACACATACACTACACATACACTACACATACAATACACGTAAACTACACATACACTACACGTACACTACACATACACTACACGTA
Source organism: Procambarus clarkii (assembly GCF_040958095.1). Taxonomy (NCBI): domain Eukaryota; kingdom Metazoa; phylum Arthropoda; class Malacostraca; order Decapoda; family Cambaridae; genus Procambarus; species Procambarus clarkii. Next base: position 42,599,205 of record NC_091168.1, on the reverse strand, counting down.
CACTATACATGCACATACACTACACATACACTACACGTACACTACACGTACACGACACGTACACTACATATACACGACACATACACTACACTACAAACATGCACTTCACATACACTACATATACACTACACGTACACTATACGTACACTACACACACTACACATACACTACACGTACACTACACATACACTACACATACACTACACGTACACTACACGTACACTACACGTACATTACACGTACACTACACATACTCTACACATACACTACACGTACATTACACATACACTACACATACACTACACATACATTACACAAACACTACACATACACTACACGTACACTACACATACACTACACATACACTACACATCAACTAAACATACACTACACATACACTACACGTACACTACACATACACTACACATACACTACACATACACATCACATACACTACACATAAACTATACATTCACAACACATACACTACACTTACACTACACATACACTACACATACACTAAACATACACAACACATACACTACACTAACACTATGCATACACTACAAGTACACCTCACGTACACTACACATACACTACACATACACTACAAATACACTACACTACACACACACACTACACGTCCACTTCACATACACTACACATACATTACACGTACACTACACATACATTACACATACACTACACATACAATACACGTACACTACACATACATTACACATACACTGCATGTACACATACACTACACGTGCACTACACGTACGCTACACATTCACTACACATGCACTACACATACACTACACATACACTACACGTACAATACACGTACACATGCACTACACGTACACTACACACACACTACACGTACACTACACGTACACTACATGTACACATACACTGCACATGCACTACACATACACTACACATACACATACACTACAAGTACACTACACGTACACTACACGTACGCTACATGTACACTACACATTCCCTACACATACACTACACATTCACTACATATACACTACACGTACACTACACGTACACTACACATACACTACACGTACACTACATGTACACTGCACATACACATACACTTCACATACACTTCACATACACTACACGTACACTTCACATAGACTACACATACACTACACATACAATAAACATACACTAAACACATACAATACACGTACACTACATGTACACTACACATGCACTACACATAAACTACACATACACTACACATACACAACACATACACTACATGTACACTACACATACACTACACATACACTACACGTACACTACACATACACTACACGTACACTACACATACACGTACACTACACATACACTACACATACACGTACACTACACGTACACTACACTTACATTACACGTACACTACACGTACACTACACATACACTACACATACACTACACACACTACACATACACTACACATAAACTACATATACACAACACATACACTATACGTAAACTACACATACAATACACGTACACTACACGTACATTACACATACACTACACATACACTACACATACACTGCATGTACACATACACTACACGTGCACTACACGTACGCTACACATACACTACACATGCACGACACGTACAATACACGTACACATGCACTACACGTACACTACACACACACTACACGTACACTACACGTACACTATACATACACTACACCTACACTACACATACACTACACATACACTGCATGTACACATACACCACACGTACATTACACATACACTACACATACACTACACATGCACTGCATGTACACATACACTACACGTGCACTACACGTACGCTACACATACACTACACATACACGACACGTACAATACACGTACACATGCACTACACGTACACTACACACACACTACACGTACACTACACGTACACTATACATACACTACACCTACACTACACATACACTACACTACACGTACACTACACGTACACTACACGTACACTACATGTACACATACACTGCACATGCACTACACATACACTACACATACACGTACACTACACGTACACTACACGTATGCTACATGTACACTACACATTCACTACACATACACTACACATACACTACACATACACTACACATACACTACACGTACACTACATGTACACTACACATACACGTGCACTACACGTACACTACACATACACTACACATAAACTACACATACACTACACATACACAACACATACACTACATGTACACTACACATACACTACACGTACACTACACGTACACTACACGTACACTACACGTACACTACACATACACTACACATACACGTACACTACACGTACACTACACTTACATTACACGTACACTACACGTACACTACACGTACACTACACATACACTACACATAAACTACACATACACTACACATACACAACACATACACTACATGTACACTACACATACACTACACATACACTACACGTACACTACACGTACACTACACGTACACTACACATATACGTACACTACACATACACTACACATACACGTACACTACACGTACACTACACTTACATTTCACGTACACTACACGTACACTACACATACACTACACATACACTACACGTACACTACACGTACACTACACGTATACTTCACATAGACTACACATACACTACACATACTCTACACATACACTACACATACACAACACACATACACTACACATGCACTACACTTACACTACACATACACATACACTTCACATAGACTACACATACACTACACATACTCTACACATACACTACACATACACAACACACATACACTACACATGCACTACACTTACACTACACATACACATACACTACACATACACTACACGTACACTACACATACACTACACATACACTACACATACAATACACGTAAACTACACATACACTACACGTACACTACACATACACTACACGTACACTATACATACACATACACTACACATACACTACACGTACACTACACGTACACAACACGTACACTACATATACACGACACATACACTACACTACAAACATGCACTTCACATACACTACATATACACTACACGTACACTATACGTACACTACACACACTACACATACACTACACGTACACTACACATACACTACACATACACTACACGTACACTACACGTACACTACACGTACATTACACGTACACTACACATACTCTACACATACACTACACGTACATTACACATACACTACACATACACTACACATACATTACACAAACACTACACATACACTACACGTACACTACACATACACTACACATACACTACACATCAACTAAACATACACTACACATACACTACACGTACACTACACATACACTACACATACACTACACATACACATCACATACACTACACATAAACTATACATTCACAACACATACACTACACTTACACTACACATACACTACACATACACTAAACATACACAACACATACACTACACTAACACTATGCATACACTACAAGTACACCTCACGTACACTACACATACACTACACATACACTACAAATACACTACACTACACACACACACTACACGTCCACTTCACATACACTACACATACATTACACGTACACTACACATACATTACACATACACTACACATACAATACACGTACACTACACATACATTACACATACACTGCATGTACACATACACTACACGTGCACTACACGTACGCTACACATTCACTACACATGCACTACACATACACTACACATACACTACACGTACAATACACGTACACATGCACTACACGTACACTACACACACACTACACGTACACTACACGTACACTACATGTACACATACACTGCACATGCACTACACATACACTACACATACACATACACTACAAGTACACTACACGTACACTACACGTACGCTACATGTACACTACACATTCACTACACATACACTACACATTCACTACATATACACTACACGTACACTACACGTACACTACACATACACTACACGTACACTACATGTACACTGCACATACACATACACTTCACATACACTTCACATACACTACACGTACACTTCACATAGACTACACATACACTACACATACAATAAACATACACTAAACACATACAATACACGTTCACTACATGTACACTACACATACACTACACATAAACTACACATACACTACACATACACAACACATACACTACATGTACACTACACATACACTACACATACACTACACGTACACTACACATACACTACACGTACACTACACATACACGTACACTACACATACACTACACATACACGTACACTACACGTACACTACACTTACATTACACGTACACTACACGTACACTACACATACACTACACATACACTACACACACTACACATACACTACACATAAACTACATATACACAACACATACACTATACGTAAACTACACATACAATACACGTACACTACACGTACATTACACATACACTACACATACACTACACATACACTGCATGTACAGATACACTACACGTGCACTACACGTACGCTACACATACACTACACATGCACGACACATACACTACACATACACGACACGTACAATACACGTACACATGCACTACACGTACACTACACACACACTACACGTACACTACACGTACACTATACATACACTACACCTACACTACACATACACTACACTACACGTACACTACACGTACACTACACGTACACTACATGTACACATACACTGCACATGCACTACACATACACTACACATACACGTACACTACACGTACACTACACGTATGCTACATGTACACTACACATTCACTACACATACACTACACATACACTACACATACACTACACATACACTACACGTACACTACATGTACACTACACATACACGTGCACTACACGTACACTACACATACACTACACATAAACTACACATACACTACACATACACAACACATACACTACATGTACACTACACATACACTACACGTACACTACACGTACACTACACGTACACTACACGTACACTACACATACACTACACATACACGTACACTACACGTACACTACACTTACATTACACGTACACTACACGTACACTACACGTACACTACACGTAAACTACACATACACGTACACTACACATACACTACACATACACGTACACTACACGTACACTTCACATAGACTACACATACACTACACATACTCTACACATACACTACACATACACAACACAATACACTACACATGCACTACACTTACACTACACATACACATACACTACACATACACTTCACGTACACTACACATACACTACACATACACTACACATACAATACACGTAAACTACACATACACTACACGTACACTACACATACACTACACGTACACTATACATACACATACACTACACATACAATACACGTACACTACACATACACTACACGTACACTATACATACACATACACTACACATACACTACACATACACTACACATACACTACACGTACACTACATGTACACCATGTACACTACACATATACATACACTTCACAAACACTACACGTACACTTCACATAGACTACAGACTACACATACACTACACATACAATAAACATACACTAAACACATACAATACACGTACACTACACGTACACTACACGTACACTACACGTACACTATACATACACATACACTACACATACACTACACATACACTACACATACACAACACATACACTACATGTACACTACACATACACTACACATACACTACACGTACACTACACGTACACTACACGTACACTACACGTACACTACACATACACGTACACTACACATACACTACACATACACGTACACTACACGTACACTACACTTACATTACACGTACACTACACGTACACTACACATACACTACACATACACTACACGTACACTACACGTACACTACACGTACACTACACATACACGTACACTACACATACACTACACATACACTACACGTACACTACACGTACACTACACGTACACTACACATACACGTACACTACACATACACTACACATACACGTACACTACACATACACTACACATACACTACACGTACACTACACGTACACTACACGTACACTTCACATAGACAACACTTACACTACACATACTCTACACATACACTACACATACACAACACACATGCACTACACATGCACTACACTTACACTACACATACACGTACACTACACATACACTACACGTACACTACACATACACTACACATACACTACACGTACACTTCACATAGACTACACATACACTACACATACTCTACACATACACTACACATACACAACACTAATACACTACACATGCACTACACTTACACTACACATACACATACACTACACATACACTACACGTACACTACACATACACTACACATACACTACACATACAATACACGTAAACTACACATACACTACACGTACATTACACATACACTACACGTACACTATACATACACATACACTACACGTACACTACACATACACTACACGTACACTACACATACACGACACATACACTACACTACAAACATGCACTTCACATACACTACATATACACTACACGTACACTATACGTACACTACACACACTACACACACTACACATACACTACACGTACACTACACATACACTACACATACACTACACGTACACTACACGTACACTACACGTACATTACACGTACACTACACATACTCTACACATACACTACACGTACATTACACATACACTACACATACACTATACATACACTACATGTACACTACACATACACTACACATACACTACCCATACACTACACGTACACTACACATACATTACACAAACACTACACATACACTACACGTACACTACACATACACTACACATACACTACACATCCACTACACATACACTACACATACACTACACGTACACTACACATAAACTACACATACACTACACATACACATCACATACACTACACATAAACTATACATACACAACACATACACTACACTTACACTACACATACACTACACATACACTAAACATACACAACACATACACTACACTTACACTATGCATACACTACAAGTACACCTCACGTACACTACACATACACTACACATACACTACAAATACACTACAGTACACACATACACTACACGTCCACTTCACATACACTACACATACATTACACGTACACTACACATACATTACACATACACTACACATACAATACACGTATATTACACATACACTACACACACTATACATACACTACACATACACTACACATACACTGCATGTACACATACACTACACGTACGCTACACATTCACTACACATGCACTACACATACACTACACATACAATACACGTGCAATACACGTACACATGCACTACACGTACACTACTCACACACTACACGTACACTACACGTACACTACACGTACACTACATGTACATATACACTGCACATACACTACACATACACTACACATACACATACACTACAAGTACACTACACATACACTACACGTACGCTACATGTACACTACACTTTCACTACACATACACTACACATACACTACATATAAACTACACGTACACTACACGTACACTACATGTACACATACACTGCACATACACTACACATACACTACACATACACATACACTACAAGTACACTACACATACACTACACGTACGCTACATGTACACTACACATTCACTACACATACACTTCACATACACTACATATACACTACACGTACACTACACGTACACTACACATACACCAAACGTACACTACATGTACACTACACATACACATACACTTCACATACATTTCACATACACTACACGTACACTTCACATAGACTACACATACACTACACATACAATAAACATACACTAAACACATACAATACACGTGCACTACATGTACACTACACACACACTACACATAAACTATACATACACTACACATACACAACACATACACTACATGTACACTACACATACACTACACATACACTACACGTACACTACACATACACTACACGTACACTACACATACACGTACACTACACATACACTACACATACACGCACACTACACGTACACTACACTTACATTACACGTACACTACACGTACACTACACATACACTACACATACACTACACACACTACACATACACTACACATAAACTACATATACACAACACATACACTACACGTACACTACACATACACTACACGTACACTACACACACTACACATACACTACACATGCACGACACATACACTACACATACACTACACGTACAATACACGTACACGTGCACTACACGTACACAACACACACACTACACGTACACTACACGTACACTACACATACACTTCACCTACACTACACATACACTACACTACACATACACTACACATACACTGCATGTACACATACACTACACGTGCACTACACGTATGCTACACATACACTACACATGCACGACACATACACTACACATACACTACACGTACAATACACGTACACATGCACTACACGTACACTACACACACTACACGTACACTACACGTACACTACTCATACACTTCACCTACACTACACATACACTACACTACACGTACACTACACGTACACTACACGTACACTACATGTACACATACACTGCACATACACTACACATACACTACACATACACGTACACTACACGTACACTACACGTACACTACATGTACACATACACTGCACATACACTACACATACACTACACATACACGTACACTACACGTACACTACACGTACACTACACGTACGCTACATGTACACTACACATTCACTACACATACACTACACATACACTACACATACACTTCACCTACAGTACACATACACTACACTACACGTACACTACACTTACACTACATGTACACATACACTGCACATACACTACACATACACTACACATACACGTACACTACACGTACACTACACGTACACTACACGTACGCTACATGTACACTACACATACACTACACATACACTACACATACACTACACATACACTACACGTACACTACATGTACACTACACATACACGTACACTACACATACACTACACACAAACTACACATACAGTACACATACACAACACATACACTACATGTACACTACACATACACTACACGTACACTACACGTACACTACACGTACACTACACATTCACGTACACTACACATACACTACACATACACGTACACTACACGTACACTACACTTACATTACACGTACACTACACGTACACTACACATACACTACACATACACTACACATACACTAAACATACACTACACGTACACTTCACATAGACTACACATACACTACACATACAATAAACATACACTAAACACATACAAGACACGTACACTACACGTACACTACACATACACTACACATAAACTACACATACACTACACATACACAACACATACACTACATGTACACTACACATACACTACACATACACTACACGTACACTACACGTACACTACACGTACACTACACATATACGTACACTACACATACACTACACATACACGTACACTACACGTACACTACACTTACATTTCACGTACACTACACGTACACTACACATACACTACACATACACTACACGTACACTACACGTACACTACACGTATACTTCACATAGACTACACATACACTACACATACTCTACACATACACTACACATACACAACACACATACACTACACATGCACTACACTTACACTACACATACACATACACTTCACATAGACTACACATACACTACACATACTCTACACATACACTACACATACACAACACACATACACTACACATGCACTACACTTACACTACACATACACATACACTACACATACACTACACGTACACTACACATACACTACACATACACTACACATACAATACACGTAAACTACACATACACTACACGTACACTACACATACACTACACGTACACTATACATGCACATACACTACACATACACTACACGTACACTACACGTACACGACACGTACACTACATATACACGACACATACACTACACTACAAACATGCACTTCACATACACTACATATACACTACACGTACACTATACGTACACTACACACACTACACATACACTACACGTACACTACACATACACTACACATACACTACACGTACACTACACGTACACTACACGTACATTACACGTACACTACACATACTCTACACATACACTACACGTACATTACACATACACTACACATACACTACACATACATTACACAAACACTACACATACACTACACGTACACTACACATACACTACACATACACTACACATCAACTAAACATACACTACACATACACTACACGTACACTACACATACACTACACATACACTACACATACACATCACATACACTACACATAAACTATACATTCACAACACATACACTACACTTACACTACACATACACTACACATACACTAAACATACACAACACATACACTACACTAACACTATGCATACACTACAAGTACACCTCACGTACACTACACATACACTACACATACACTACAAATACACTACACTACACACACACACTACACGTCCACTTCACATACACTACACATACATTACACGTACACTACACATACATTACACATACACTACACATACAATACACGTACACTACACATACATTACACATACACTGCATGTACACATACACTACACGTGCACTACACGTACGCTACACATTCACTACACATGCACTACACATACACTACACATACACTACACGTACAATACACGTACACATGCACTACACGTACACTACACACACACTACACGTACACTACACGTACACTACATGTACACATACACTGCACATGCACTACACATACACTACACATACACATACACTACAAGTACACTACACGTACACTACACGTACGCTACATGTACACTACACATTCCCTACACATACACTACACATTCACTACATATACACTACACGTACACTACACGTACACTACACATACACTACACGTACACTACATGTACACTGCACATACACATACACTTCACATACACTTCACATACACTACACGTACACTTCACATAGACTACACATACACTACACATACAATAAACATACACTAAACACATACAATACACGTACACTACATGTACACTACACATGCACTACACATAAACTACACATACACTACACATACACAACACATACACTACATGTACACTACACATACACTACACATACACTACACGTACACTACACATACACTACACGTACACTACACATACACGTACACTACACATACACTACACATACACGTACACTACACGTACACTACACTTACATTACACGTACACTACACGTACACTACACATACACTACACATACACTACACACACTACACATACACTACACATAAACTACATATACACAACACATACACTATACGTAAACTACACATACAATACACGTACACTACACGTACATTACACATACACTACACATACACTACACATACACTGCATGTACACATACACTACACGTGCACTACACGTACGCTACACATACACTACACATGCACGACACGTACAATACACGTACACATGCACTCCACGTACACTACACACACACTACACGTACACTACACGTACACTATACATACACTACACCTACACTACACATACGCTACACATACACTGCATGTACACATACACCACACGTACATTACACATACACTACACATGCACTACACATACACTGCATGTACACATACACTACACGTGCACTACACGTACGCTACACATACACTACACATACACGACACGTACAATACACGTACACATGCACTACACGTACACTACACACACACTACACGTACACTACACGTACACTATACATACACTACACCTACACTACACATACACTACACTACACGTACACTACACGTACACTACACGTACACTACATGTACACATACACTGCACATGCACTACACATACACTACACATACACGTACACTACACGTACACTACACGTATGCTACATGTACACTACACATTCACTACACATACACTACACATACACTACACATACACTACACATACACTACACGTACACTACATGTACACTACATATACACGTGCACTACACGTACACTACACATACACTACACATAAACTACACATACACTACACATACACAACACATACACTACATGTACACTACACATACACTACACGTACACTACACGTACACTACACGTACACTACACGTACACTACACATACACTACACATACACGTACACTACACGTACACTACACTTACATTACACGTACACTACACGTACACTACACGTACACTACACATACACTACACATAAACTACACATACACTACACATACACAACACATACACTACATGTACACTACACATACACGACACATACACTACACGTACACTACACGTACACTACAAGTACACTACACATATACGTACACTACACATACACTACACATACACGTACACTACACGTACACTACACTTACATTTCACGTACACTACACGTACACTACACATACACTACACATACACTACACGTACACTACACGTACACTACACGTATACTTCACATAGACTACACATACACTACACATACTCTACACATACACTACACATACACAACACACATACACTACACATGCACTACACTTACACTACACATACACATACACTTCACATAGACTACACATACACTACACATACTCTACACATACACTACACATACACAACACACATACACTACACATGCACTACACTTACACTACACATACACATACAATACACATACACTACACGTACACTACACATACACTACACATACACTACACATACAATACACGTAAACTACACATACACTACACGTACACTACACATACACTACACGTACACTATACATACACATACACTACACATACACTACACGTACACTACACGTACACAACACGTACACTACATATACACGACACATACACTACACTACAAACATGCACTTCACATACACTACATATACACTACACGTACACTATACGTACACTACACACACTACACATACACTACACGTACACTACACATACACTACACATACACTACACGTACACTACACGTACACTACACGTACATTACACGTACACTACACATACTCTACACATACACTACACGTACATTACACATACACTACACATACACTACACATACATTACACAAACACTACACATACACTACACGTACACTACACATACACTACACATACACTACACATCAACTAAACATACACTACACATACACTACACGTACACTACACATACACTACACATACACTACACATACACATCACATACACTACACATAAACTATACATTCACAACACATACACTACACTTACACTACACATACACTACACATACACTAAACATACACAACACATACACTACACTAACACTATGCATACACTACAAGTACACCTCACGTACACTACACATACACTACACATACACTACAAATACACTACACTACACACACACACTACACGTCCACTTCACATACACTACACATACATTACACGTACACTACACATACATTACACATACACTACACATACAATACACGTACACTACACATACATTACACATACACTGCATGTACACATACACTACACGTGCACTACACGTACGCTACACATTCACTACACATGCACTACACATACACTACACATACACTACACGTACAATACACGTACACATGCACTACACGTACACTACACACACACTACACGTACACTACACGTACACTACATGTACACATACACTGCACATGCACTACACATACACTACACATACACATACACTACAAGTACACTACACGTACACTACACGTACGCTACATGTACACTACACATTCACTACACATACACTACACATTCACTACATATACACTACACGTACACTACACGTACACTACACATACACTACACGTACACTACATGTACACTGCACATACACATACACTTCACATACACTTCACATACACTACACGTACACTTCACATAGACTACACATACACTACACATACAATAAACATACACTAAACACATACAATACACGTACACTACATGTACACTACACATACACTACACATAAACTACACATACACTACACATACACAACACATACACTACATGTACACTACACATACACTACACATACACTACACGTACACTACACATACACTACACGTACACTACACATACACGTACACTACACATACACTACACATACACGTACACTACACGTACACTACACTTACATTACACGTACACTACACGTACACTACACATACACTACACATACACTACACACACTACACATACACTACACATAAACTACATATACACAACACATACACTATACGTAAACTACACATACAATACACGTACACTACACGTACATTACACATACACTACACATACACTACACATACACTGCATGTACAGATACACTACACGTGCACTACACGTACGCTACACATACACTACACATGCACGACACATACACTACACATACACGACACGTACAATACACGTACACATGCACTACACGTACACTACACACACACTACACGTACACTACACGTACACTATACATACACTACACCTACACTACACATACACTACACTACACGTACACTACACGTACACTACACCTACACTACATGTACACATACACTGCACATGCACTACACATACACTACACATACACGTACACTACACGTACACTACACGTATGCTACATGTACACTACACATTCACTACACATACACTACACATACACTACACATACACTACACATACACTACACGTACACTACATGTACACTACACAACACATACACAACATGTACACTACACATACACTACACGTACACTACACGTACACTACACGTACACTACACGTACACTACACATACACTACACATACACGTACACTACACGTACACTACACTTACATTACACGTACACTACACGTACACTACACGTACACTACACGTAAACTACACATACACGTACACTACACATACACTACACATACACGTACACTACACGTACACTTCACATAGACTGCACATACACTACACATACTCTACACATACACTACACATACACAACACAATACACTACACATGCACTACACTTACACTACACATACACATACACTACACATACACTTCACGTACACTACACATACACTACACATACACTACACATACAATACACGTAAACTACACATACACTACACGTACACTACACATACACTACACGTACACTATACATACACATACACTACACATACAATACACGTACACTACACATACACTACACGTACACTATACATACACATACACTACACATACACTACACATACACTACACATACACTACACGTACACTACATGTACACCATGTACACTACACATATACATACACTTCACAAACACTACACGTACACTTCACATAGACTACAGACTACACATACACTACACATACAATAAACATACACTAAACACATACAATACACGTACACTACACGTACACTACACGTACACTATACATACACATACACTACACATACACTACACATACACTACACATACACAACACATACACTACATGTACACTACACATACACTACACATACACTACACGTACACTACACGTACACTACACGTACACTACACGTACACTACACGTACACTACACATACACGTACACTACACATACACTACACATACACGTACACTACACGTACACTACACTTACATTACACGTACACTACACGTACACTACACATACACTACACATACACTACACGTACACTACACGTACACTACACGTACACTACACATACACGTACACTACACATACACTACACATACACTACACGTACACTACACGTACACTACACGTACACTACACATACACGTACACTACACATACACTACACATACACGTACACTACACATACACTACACATACACGTACACTACACATACACTACACATACACTACACGTACACTACACGTACACTACACGTACACTTCACATAGACAACACTTACACTACACATACTCTACACATACACTACACATACACAACACACATGCACTACACATGCACTACACTTACACTACACATACACGTACACTACACATACACTACACGTACACTACACATACACTACACATACACTACACGTACACTTCACATAGACTACACATACACTACACATACTCTACACATACACTACACATACACAACACTAATACACTACACATGCACTACACTTACACTACACATACACATACACTACACATACACTACACGTACACTACACATACACTACACATACACTACACATACAATACACGTAAACTACACATACACTACACGTACATTACACATACACTACACGTACACTATACATACACATACACTACACGTACACTACACATACACTACACGTACACTACACATACACGACACATACACTACACTACAAACATGCACTTCACATACACTACATATACACTACACGTACACTATACGTACACTACACACACTACACACACTACACATACACTACACGTACACTACACATACACTACACATACACTACACGTACACTACACGTACACTACACGTACATTACACGTACACTACACATACTCTACACATACACTACACGTACATTACACATACACTACACATACACTATACATACACTACATGTACACTACACATACACTACACATACACTACCCATACACTACACGTACACTACACATACATTACACAAACACTACACATACACTACACGTACACTACACATACACTACACATACACTACACATCCACTACACATACACTACACATACACTACACGTACACTACACATAAACTACACATACACTACACATACACATCACATACATTACACATAAACTATACATACACAACACATACACTACACTTACACTACACATACACTACACATACACTAAACATACACAACACATACACTACACTTACACTATGCATACACTACAAGTACACCTCACGTACACTACACATACACTACACATACACTACAAATACACTACAGTACACACATACACTACACGTCCACTTCACATACACTACACATACATTACACGTACACTACACATACATTACACATACACTACACACACTATACATACACTACACATACACTACACATACACTGCATGTACACATACACTACACGTGCACTACACGTACGCTACACATTCACTACACATGCACTACACATACACTACACATACACTACACGTGCAATACACGTACACATGCACTACACGTACACTACTCACACACTACACGTACACTACACGTACACTACACGTACACTACATGTACACATACACTGCACATACACTACACATACACTACACATACACATACACTACAAGTACACTACACATACACTCCACGTACGCTACATGTACACTACACTTTCACTACACATACACTACACATACACTACATATAAACTACACGTACACTACACGTACACTACATGTACACATACACTGCACATACACTACACATACACTACACATACACATACACTACAAGTACACTACACATACACTACACGTACGCTACATGTACACTACACATTCACTACACATACACTACACATACACTACATATACACTACACGTACACTACACGTACACTACACATACACCAAACGTACACTACATGTACACTACACATACACATACACTTCACATACATTTCACATACACTACACGTACACTTCACATAGACTACACATACACTACACATACAATAAACATACACTAAACACATACAATACACGTACACTACATGTACACTACACACACACTACACATAAACTATACATACACTACACATACACAACACATACACTACATGTACACTACACATACACTACACATACACTACACGTACACTACACATACACTACACGTACACTACACATACACGTACACTACACATACACTACACATACACGCACACTACACGTACACTACACTTACATTACACGTACACTACACGTACACTACACATACACTACACATACACTACACACACTACACATACACTACACATAAACTACATATACACAACACATACACTACACGTACACTACACATACACTACACGTACACTACACACACTACACATACACTACACATGCACGACACATACACTACACATACACTACACGTACAATACACGTACACGTGCACTACACGTACACAACACACACACTACACGTACACTACACGTACACTACACATACACTTCACCTACACTACACATACACTACACTACACATACACTACACATACACTGCATGTACACATACACTACACGTGCACTACACGTATGCTACACATACACTACACATGCACGACACATACACTACACATACACTACACGTACAATACACGTACACATGCACTACACGTACACTACACACACTACACGTACACTACACGTACACTACTCATACACTTCACCTACACTACACATACACTACACTACACGTACACTACACGTACACTACACGTACACTACATGTACACATACACTGCACATACACTACACATACACTACACATACACGTACACTACACGTACACTACACGTACACTACATGTACACATACACTGCACATACACTACACATACACTACACATACACGTACACTACACGTACACTACACGTACACTACACGTACGCTACATGTACACTACACATTCACTACACATACACTACACATACACTACACATACACTTCACCTACAGTACACATACACTACACTACACGTACACTACACTTACACTACATGTACACATACACTGCACATACACTACACATACACTACACATACACGTACACTACACGTACACTACACGTACACTACACGTACGCTACATGTACACTACACATACACTACACATACACTACACATACACTACACATACACTACACGTACACTACATGTACACTACACATACACGTACACTACACATACACTACACACAAACTACACATACAGTACACATACACAACACATACACTACATGTACACTACACATACACTACACGTACACTACACGTACACTACACGTACACTACACATTCACGTACACTACACATACACTACACATACACGTACACTACACGTACACTACACTTACATTACACGTACACTACACGTACACTACACATACACTACACATACACTACACATACACTAAACATACACTACACGTACACTTCACATAGACTACACATACACTACACATACAATAAACATACACTAAACACATACAAGACACGTACACTACACGTACACTACACATACACTACACATAAACTACACATACACTACACATACACAACACATACACTACATGTACACTACACATACACTACACATACACTACACGTACACTACACGTACACTACACGTACACTACACATATACGTACACTACACATACACTACACATACACGTACACTACACGTACACTACACTTACATTTCACGTACACTACACGTACACTACACATACACTACACATACACTACACGTACACTACACGTACACTACACGTATACTTCACATAGACTACACATACACTACACATACTCTACACATACACTACACATACACAACACACATACACTACACATGCACTACACTTACACTACACATACACATACACTTCACATAGACTACACATACACTACACATACTCTACACATACACTACACATACACAACACACATACACTACACATGCACTACACTTACACTACACATACACATACACTACACATACACTACACGTACACTACACATACACTACACATACACTACACATACAATACACGTAAACTACACATACACTACACGTACACTACACATACACTACACGTACACTATACATGCACATACACTACACATACACTACACGTACACTACACGTACACGACACGTACACTACATATACACGACACATACACTACACTACAAACATGCACTTCACATACACTACATATACACTACACGTACACTATACGTACACTACACACACTACACATACACTACACGTACACTACACATACACTACACATACACTACACGTACACTACACGTACACTACACGTACATTACACGTACACTACACATACTCTACACATACACTACACGTACATTATACATACACTACACATACACTACACATACATTACACAAACACTACACATACACTACACGTACACTACACATACACTACACATACACTACACATCAACTAAACATACACTACACATACACTACACGTACACTACACATACACTACACATACACTACACATACACATCACATACACTACACATAAACTATACATTCACAACACATACACTACACTTACACTACACATACACTACACATACACTAAACATACACAACACATACACTACACTAACACTATGCATACACTACAAGTACACCTCACGTACACTACACATACACTACACATACACTACAAATACACTACACTACACACACACACTACACGTCCACTTCACATACACTACACATACATTACACGTACACTACACATACATTACACATACACTACACATACAATACACGTACACTACACATACATTACACATACACTGCATGTACACATACACTACACGTGCACTACACGTACGCTACACATTCACTACACATGCACTACACATACACTACACATACACTACACGTACAATACACGTACACATGCACTACACGTACACTACACACACACTACACGTACACTACACGTACACTACATGTACACATACACTGCACATGCACTACACATACACTACACATACACATACACTACAAGTACACTACACGTACACTACACGTACGCTACATGTACACTACACATTCCCTACACATACACTACACATTCACTACATATACACTACACGTACACTACACGTGCACTACACATACACTACACGTACACTACATGTACACTGCACATACACATACACTTCACATACACTTCACATACACTACACGTACACTTCACATAGACTACACATACACTACACATACAATAAACATACACTAAACACATACAATACACGTACACTACATGTACACTACACATGCACTACACATAAACTACACATACACTACACATACACAACACATACACTACATGTACACTACACATACACTACACATACACTACACGTACACTACACATACACTACACGTACACTACACATACACTACACGTACACTACACATACACGTACACTACACATACACTACACATACACGTACACTACACGTACACTACACTTACATTACACGTACACTACACGTACACTACACATACACTACACATACACTACACACACTACACATACACTACACATAAACTACATATACACAACACATACACTATACGTAAACTACACATACAATACACGTACACTACACGTACATTACACATACACTACACATACACTACACATACACTGCATGTACACATACACTACACGTGCACTACACGTACGCTACACATACACTACACATGCACGACACGTACAATACACGTACACATGCACTACACGTACACTACACACACACTACACGTACACTACACGTACACTATACATACACTACACCTACACTACACATACACTACACATACACTGCATGTACACATACACCACACGTACATTACACATACACTACACATACACTACACATACACTGCATGTACACATACACTACACGTGCACTACACGTACGCTACACATACACTACACATACACGACACGTACAATACACGTACACATGCACTACACGTACACTACACACACACTACACGTACACTACACGTACACTATACATACACTACACCTACACTACACATACACTACACTACACGTACACTACACGTACACTACACGTACACTACATGTACACATACACTGCACATGCACTACACATACACTCCACATACACGTACACTACACGTACACTACACGTATGCTACATGTACACTACACATTCACTACACATACACTACACATACACTACACATACACTACACATACACTACACGTACACTACATGTACACTACACATACACGTGCACTACACGTACACTACACATACACTACACATAAACTACACATACACTACACATACACAACACATACACTACATGTACACTACACATACACTACACGTACACTACACGTACACTACACGTACACTACACGTACACTACACATACACTACACATACACGTACACTACACGTACACTACACTTACATTACACGTACACTACACGTACACTACACGTACACTACACATACACTACACATAAACTACACATACACTACACATACACAACACATACACTACATGTACACTACACATACACTACACATACACTACACGTACACTACACGTACACTACACGTACACTACACATATACGTACACTACACATACACTACACATACACGTACACTACACGTACACTACACTTACATTTCACGTACACTACACGTACACTACACATACACTACACATACACTACACGTACACTACACGTACACTACACGTATACTTCACATAGACTACACATACACTACACATACTCTACACATACACTACACATACACAACACACATACACTACACATGCACTACACTTACACTACACATACACATACACTTCACATAGACTACACATACACTACACATACTCTACACATACACTACACTTACACAACACACATACACTACACATGCACTACACTTACACTACACATACACATACACTACACATACACTACACGTACACTACACATACACTACACATACACTACACATACAATACACGTAAACTACACATACACTACACGTACACTACACATACACTACACGTACACTATACATACACATACACTACACATACACTACACGTACACTACACGTACACGACACGTACACTACATATACACGACACATACACTACACTACAAACATGCACTTCACATACACTACATATACACTACACGTACACTATACGTACACTACACACACTACACATACACTACACGTACACTACACATACACTACACATACACTACACGTACACTACACGTACACTACACGTACATTACACGTACACTACACATACTCTACACATACACTACACGTACATTACACATACACTACACATACACTACACATACATTACACAAACACTACACATACACTACACGTACACTACACATACACTACACATACACTACACATCAACTAAACATACACTACACATACACTACACGTACACTACACATACACTACACATACACTACACATACACATCACATACACTACACATAAACTATACATTCACAACACATACACTACACTTACACTACACATACACTACACATACACTAAACATACACAACACATACACTACACTAACACTATGCATACACTACAAGTACACCTCACGTACACTACACATACACTACACATACACTACAAATACACTACACTACACACACACACTACACGTCCACTTCACATACACTACACATACATTACACGTACACTACACATACATTACACATACACTACACATACAATACACGTACACTACACATACATTACACATACACTGCATGTACACATACACTACACGTGCACTACACGTACGCTACACATTCACTACACATGCACTACACATACACTACACATACACTACACGTACAATACACGTACACATGCACTACACGTACACTACACACACACTACACGTACACTACACGTACACTACATGTACACATACACTGCACATGCACTACACATACACTACACATACACATACACTACAAGTACACTACACGTACACTACACGTACGCTACATGTACACTACACATTCACTACACATACACTACACATTCACTACATATACACTACACGTACACTACACGTACACTACACATACACTACACGTACACTACATGTACACTGCACATACACATACACTTCACATACACTTCACATACACTACACGTACACTTCACATAGACTACACATACACTACACATACAATAAACATACACTAAACACATACAATACACGTACACTACATGTACACTACACATACACTACACATAAACTACACATACACTACACATTCACAACACATACACTACATGTACACTACACATACACTACACATACACTACACGTACACTACACATACACTACACGTACACTACACATACACGTACACTACACATACACTACACATACACGTACACTACACGTACACTACACTTACATTACACGTACACTACACGTACACTACACATACACTACACATACACTACACACACTACACATACACTACACATAAACTACATATACACAACACATACACTATACGTAAACTACACATACAATACACGTACACTACACGTACATTACACATACACTACACATACACTACACATACACTGCATGTACACATACACTACACGTGCACTACACGTACGCTACACATACACTACACATGCACGACACATACACTACACATACACGACACGTACAATACACGTACACATGCACTACACGTACACTACACACACACTACACGTACACTACACGTACACTATACATACACTACACCTACACTACACATACACTACACTACACGTACACTACACGTACACTACACGTACACTACATGTACACATACACTGCACATGCACTACACATACACTACACATACACGTACACTACACGTACACTACACGTATGCTACATGTACACTACACATTCACTACACATACACTACACATACACTACACATACACTACACATACACTACACGTACACTACATGTACACTACACATACACGTGCACTACACGTACACTACACATACACTACACATAAACTACACATACACTACACATACACAACACATACACTACATGTACACTACACATACACTACACGTACACTACACGTACACTACACGTACACTACACGTACACTACACATACACTACACATACACGTACACTACACGTACACTACACTTACATTACACGTACACTACACGTACACTACACGTACACTACACGTAAACTACACATACACGTACACTACACATACACTACACATACACGTACACTACACGTACACTACACTTACATTACACGTACACTACACGTACAATACACATACACTACACATACACTACACGTACACTACACGTACACTACACGTACACTACACGTACACTTCACATAGACTACACATACACTACACATACTCTACACATACACTACACATACACAACACAATACACTACACATGCACTACACTTACACTACACATACACATACACTACACATACACTTCACGTACACTACACATACACTACACATACACTACACATACAATACACGTAAACTACACATACACTACACGTACACTACACATACACTACACGTACACTATACATACACATACACTACACATACAATACACGTACACTACACATACACTACACGTACACTATACATACACATACACTACACATACACTACACATACACTACACATACACTACACGTACACTACATGTACACCATGTACACTACACATATACATACACTTCACAAACACTACACGTACACTTCACATAGACTACAGACTACACATACACTACACATACAATAAACATACACTAAACACATACAATACACGTACACTACACGTACACTACACGTACACTATACATACACATACACTACACATACACTACACATACACTACACATACACAACACATACACTACATGTACACTACACATACACTACACATACACTACACGTACACTACACGTACACTACACGTACACTACACGTACACTACACATACACGTACACTACACATACACTACACATACACGTACACTACACGTACACTACACTTACATTACACGTACACTACACGTACACTACACATACACTACACATACACTACACGTACACTACACGTACACGTACACTACACATACACTACACATACACTACACGTACACTACACGTACACTACACGTACACTACACATACACGTACACTACACATACACTACACATACACGTACACTACACATACACTACACATACACTACACGTACACTACACGTACACTACACGTACACTTCACATAGACAACACATACACTACACATACTCTACACATACACTACACATACACAACACACATGCACTACACATGCACTACACTTACACTACACATACACATACACTACACATACACTACACGTACACTACACATACACTACACATACAATACACGTAAACTACACATACACTACACGTACACTACATATACACATACACTACACGTACACTATACATTCACATACACTACACATACACTACACGTACACTACACATACACTACACGTACACTACACATACACGACACATACACTACACTACAAACATGCACTTCACATACACTACATATTCACTACACGTGCACTATACGTACACTACACACACTACACACACACTACACATACACTACACGTACACTACACGTACACTACACGTACATTACACGTACACTACACATACCCTACACATACACTACACGTACATTACACATACACTACACATACACTATACATACACTACACGTACACTACACATACAATACACATACACTACCCATACACTACACGTACACTACACATACATTAAACAAACACTACACAAACACTACACGTACACTACACATACACTACACATACACTACACATACACTACACGTACACTTCACGTACACTACACGTACACTACACATACATTACACAAACACTACACATAAACTGTACATACACAACACATACACTACACATTAAACATACACTACACATCTACTACACATACACTACACATACACTACACGTACACTACACATACACTACACATACACTACACATCCACTACACATACACTACACATAAACTATACATACACAACACATAACTCTACACTTACACTACACATACACATCACATACACTATACATACACAACACATACACTACACTTACACTATGCATACACTACACGTACACTACACGTACACTACACATACACTACACATACACTACAAATACACTACACTACACACATACACTACACGTCCACTTCACATACACTACACATACATTACACGTACACTACATATACATTACACATACACTACACATACAATACACGTACACTACACATACACTACACATACACTACACACACTATACATACACTACACATAAACTACATATACACAACACATACAGTACACGTAATTTACACATACACTACACGTACACTACAAGTACACTACACATACACTACACATACACTACACACACTATACATACACTACACATAAACTACATATACACAACACATACAGTACACGTAATTTACACATACACTACACGTACACTACAAGTACACTACACATACACTACACATACACTGCATGTACACATACACTACACGTGCACTACACGTACGCTACACATACACTACACATGCACTACACGTACACTATACGTACACTGAACGTACACTACACACACACTACACGTACACTACACATGCACTACACTACACGTACACTACACATACACTACACGTACACTACACACACACTACACGTACACTACACATACACTACACGTACACTACACGTACACTACACGTACACATACACTACACATACACTACACATACACTACACATACACTACACATATACTTCACATACACATACACTACACATACACTACACGTACACTACACGTACACTACACGTACACATACACTACACATACACTACACATACACTAAATATACACTACACATACACTACACATACACATACACTACACATACACTACACATACACTACACATACACTACACATACACATACACTACACGTACACTAAACGTACACTACACGTACACTACACGTACACTACACATACATATACACTACACATACACTACACGTACACTTCACATAGACTACACATACACCACACATACAATAAACATACACTACACATACATTAAACACATACACTACACGTACACTACACGTATACTACACATACACAACACATACACTACATGTACACTACACATACACTACACATACACTACACATACACGTACACTACACGTACACTACACGTACTCTTCACATAGACTACACATACACCACACATACAATAAACATACACTACACATACACTAAACACATACACTACACGTACACTACACGTATACTACACATACACAACACATACACTACATGTACACTACACATACACTACACATTCACTACACATACACGACACGTACACTACACGTACATTACACACACACTACACATACACTACACATACAATACACATACACTACACGTACAATACACATACACTACACGTACACTACACATACACTACATATGCATTACACATACACTACACATACAATACACGTACACTACACATACACTACTCATACACTACACACACTATACATACACTACACATAAACTACATATACACAACATATACACTACACGTACACTACACATACACTACACGTACACTACACGTACACTACACATACACTACACATACACTGCATGTACACATACACTACACATGCACTACGCGTACGCTACACATACACTACACGTGCACTACACATACACTACTCGTACACTGAACGTACACTACACACACACTACACGTACACTACACATGCACTACACTACACGTACACTATACATACACTACACGTACACTACACGTACACTACACACACACTACACGTTCACTACACATACACCACACTACACGTACACTACACGTACACTACACGTACACATACACTACACATACACTACACATACACTACACATACACTACACATACTCATACACTACACGTACACTACACGTACACTACACATACACATACACTACACGTACACGACACGTACACTACATGTACACTACACGTACACATACACTACACATACACTACACATACACTAAACATACACTACACATACACTACACATACACTACACATACACTACACATACACTACACATACACATACACTACACGTACACTACACGTACAATACACGTACACTACACGTACACTACACATTTACTACACATACACTACACATACACTACACGTACACTACACGTACACTACACATACACATAGACTACACGTACACTTCACATAGACTACACATACACTACACATACAATAAACATACACTACACATACACTAAACACATACACTACACGTACACTACACGTACACTACACATACACAACACATACACTACATGTACACTACACATGCACTACACTTACACAACACGTACACATACACTACACATACACTACACGTACACAACACATACACTACACATATACACTACACGTAAACTACACATACACTACACGTACACTACACATACACATACACTACACGTACACTATACATACACATACACTACATGTACACTACACATACACTACACGTACACTACACATACACTACACATCCACTACACATGCACTACACGTACACTACACATACACAGTAGTAGGGTGTAAGCGCCACAGAGGAATTTTTTTTTTCTGGGAGAAAATTCCCCTGTAGCGCTTCGGGGTTTCAGGTGAATTTGTAAATTCCCCTGTAGCGCTTTAGGGTTTTCAGGTGAATTTGGGGAGTCACAGATTTGGAAGTAAGGATTTCTTATGAGTGAGTAATTTCCGAGATTTTAGAAGTTTGTTAAAGTCTTATGAGAAAAATAATTTCCGAGACTTAGAAGTTTGTTAAAGGGCTTATGGGACAAAATCAAATATCGTTTGTAGCTCTTTAGGGTTTCCAGGTAAATTTAGAAATTCCCCTGTGTGAGCCAGGGTTTTCAGGTAAATTTAGAAATTCCCCTGTGTGAGCCAGGGTTTTCAGGTTCCAATATCATGTCTGTGAGCCAGGGTTTTCAGGTAAATTTGGGGAGTCACAGATTTGGAAGTAAGGATTTCTTATAATGAAAAATAATATCATACGAGTTTGTTAAAGTTCTTATGAGAAAAATAATTTCCAAGACATAGAAGTTTGTTAAGGCCTTATGGGACAAATTCAAGTAACGTATGTAGCTCTTTAGGGTTTCCAGGAGAACTCTACGGACATATTTTACATGTTTTCAACTTACAAAAATCGTCTATGTAAGCCTTAGTTATTCATGTAAATTTAGAAAATCACCTGTGTAAGTCAGGGTTTTCAGGGTTTCGTACATCACATCCCCCTCCCTCCCTCCCCCTTACCTCGCAATCTGTCGCGTCACCTTTATTTACTTTACGCCCGGCCAGCCAGTCGGCTCTTATCATATCTTATCTTCTCCATAATATCTCGACCGTCCCTCCTCTCTCGCTCTCTCCTCCTCCTATTTCCTTACAACTATTTTCAGAGTTTCAAATAATCATAGAAGTTTATTTATATGTTTATGACCGAATTTGTAAAAGGACCATTTTCAGAGAATATTGTCTTAGATGTTTTGTTAAGGAAAACAGACAACTTATCCATAACATTTAGTTTTATATCCATTTACGGCTATTTCATCTGTAAAGACCAAAATTGAACAGAGCCCAGTTTAAACTCATATTTCATCAGAGACCAGTTTATACCGAAAATTCGCCAGAGTCTACTTTGAGAGCAAATTTCATCAGTGTCCTGTAATCTGTGAAAACTTGACAGAGTCCATTTTATACCCAATTTTCATCAG
Organism: Procambarus clarkii; assembly: GCF_040958095.1. NCBI lineage: Eukaryota > Metazoa > Arthropoda > Malacostraca > Decapoda > Cambaridae > Procambarus > Procambarus clarkii. The sequence continues at coordinate 42,567,757 of NC_091168.1, read as the reverse complement.
AGTCCACTTTGAGAGCAAAATTCGTCAGAGTCTACTTTGTGAGCAAAATTAGTCAGAGACAGTATTTAGCTCATATTTCATCAGAGTCCAATTTATACCTAAAAATGAACAGAGTCTACTTTGAGAGCAAAATTAGTCAGAGACAGTTTTAAGCTCATATTTCATCAGAGTCCAATTTATACCTAAAAAATGAACAGAGTCTACTTTGAGAGCAAAATTAGTCAGAGACAGTTTTAAGCTCATATTTCATCAGAGTCCAATTATCAACAGAAATTCACCAGAGTCTACTTTGAGAGCAAAATTAGTAAGAGACAGTATTTAGCTCATATTTCATCAGAGTCCAATTTATACCTAAAAATGAACAGAGTCTACTTTGAGAGCAAAATTAGTCAGAGACAGTTTTAAGCTCATATTTCATCAGAGTCCAATTATCAACAGAAATTCGCCAGAGTCTACTTTGAGAGCAAATTTCATCAGTGTCCTGTAATCTGAGAAAATTTGACAGAGTCCATTTTATACCCAATTTTCGGCAGAGTCCAGTTTATGCTCAAATTCGCCAGAGTCTACTTTAATAGCAAAATTCATCAGAGTCCAGTTTTCTAGCAAATTTCATCAGTGTCCTGTAATCTGTGAAAATTTGACAGAGTCCAGTTCTTGATCGAAATTCATCAGAGTCCAGTTTTCTAGCAAAATTCGCCAGAGTCTACTTTATGCCAAATATTCAGAGTCCAGTTCATGATCGAAATTAATCAGAGTCCAATTAAAGACCCAAATTTGACAGAGACCACATTTTCGCTACTAACAGTCCAATCCCCCTGAAATTTTAAACAGTCATATTTCAGACGTAGTAAATAAGATCAAGTCAGTTACAGAGCTCCAGCTCTTGTCCAACTGTATTTGCATATTTTCTCTATATTCAGCTGTGTTCTTCACATTTTTTCCATGTTTTCTGTGTTCATTCCATGTTCTATAAATGTTCACAGCAAGCTCAGTTCAAATTTTTTCTGCCATTTTTCCCCGTATGTTCACTATGTTCTTTGTCATATTTTCATGTGCATCATATGTTCTCTGTATAACTTTTTATACTCAATATTCATGTTCTCAATGTTCTTAGCTTGTTCTTCACATGTTCAGTGTTCATTCTTTGTATTCCCTATGTTCCTTATCATGTCTTCATATTCTCTATAAGTTCATATTCCCTGCTTGTTCACTCTATTCATCAACTTTTTCTTACATGTTTTCTGTGTTCACCGTATGTTCACTGTGTTCATTCCCTTACTTAACCTCATTTTTTTTTATGTTCTTTGTTTCTTCCATTCACTAACTAGTTCTTTGTCAAATAATAGCATCAGCAATACAGTTCCCTCAACAATTTTAGTCACCAAGTTTTATTTTCAAAACTATATCAAAGTAATTCTCGTTGTCAACTTAATAGTTCTACCAACCCCGTTCTTAAACAAATCTACACTTTATTCAGTTCCAAATTTACAAAAGACAAACCTTTCTTGTAACTTCTTAACTAAAAATCTTTCGCCAATCAACTGAAACATAGTCACTTTCGTCATTTCTCAACTAAACTTATTATCCAGTCAACTAAAAATAGTCAGAAATAGCCTCGTCCAACACTGTTCTTAACTAAAACAACCTTTCTCTTAGCTAAAAATTGTCAAAGGAAACTTCTTTCAGCACTTTCTTAACAGCCGCTATGTTTCATCAAGAAAAAATTGTCAAAGGAAACTTTCCAAAACTGTTCATAACTAGCTTTTTATCCATCGTCAATCAACTAAATAATAACTTTCATCATTTCTTAACTAAACTTATTCCCCAGTCATCAGAAAATAGCCGTGTTCTTCATGTTTCATTGTCATTTCATAACTAAAATTATCCATCAATCAACAGAAAAAGTCATATTCATCATTTCGTAACAGCCATTATGTTTTCGTCAAGTAAGAAAATATAGTCAAAGATATCTATCATCGTCGTTCTTAACTTCCATTTATACTTTGTGGAGCACTAAAAATAGTCAAATGTAACTTTTTCAACACTTTCGTAACTAAAATTATATGTCGCTAAGTAAGAAAAATAGTCAAATGTAACTTTTTCAGCACTTTCGTAAAAATTATATGTCGTCAAGTACGAAAAATAGTCAAAGGTGCTCTCCGTGACACCAAAGTTACTCTTCGAGAAATCAAAGACACTCTTCAATACATCAAGGACTTACTCAAAGATACCAAAGTTACACTCTAAGACATCCTTCGAGACATCAAAGACATCCTTTAAGACTTCAAGGGCACTCTTCGAGATATCAAAAGACACTCTCAAACACTCAAAATTTACTCGCATCCTCAAAGTTATTCTCAGAGTCATCAAAAAGTTAATCTCAGTCATCAAAATGCTATTCTCTAAGTAGCCTTTCGTTCAACAGAGAAACTTTCTAAGACATCTTCGTTCATTAAAGTTAATCTCAGAGGCATAAAAGTTATTCTCGGAGCTATCAAAATTAATCTCTAAAACAACAAAAGTTAATCTCTGTCATCAAAGTTGATCTGCAAGATATCTTCGAGACATCAAAGTTACTTTTCATTACATCAAAGACGCATTCAAATACTACCCATGTTCTCAGAAGTCATTCTCTAAGCCATCAATGTTCTTCTCTAAGACATAAAAGTTATTCTCTATGTCATCAAAAAGTTATTCTCTGAGCTAACAAAATACTACTCATGTTCTCAAAGACATTCTCCAATTCATCAAAGTTGTTTCAAAGACATCAAAGTTAATCTCAGAGTTATCCAAAGACATTCTCAAAGTCATCTAAAGTTATTCTCTAAGACATCAAAGTTATTCTAAGAGTTATCAAAAGTTATTCTCAGTCATGATATGTTATTCTCTAACTCACTTCCATTCATCAAAGACATTCTCTAAGCCCTCAAAGTTATTCTCTAAGACAACAAAGTCATTCCCAGTCATCAAAAAGTTATTCTTCGAAACATAAAATTTGCTCTGTGAGATATCTTCGTTCATCAAACTTATTCTCAGAGATATCTAAAGTTATTCTCAGAACAATCAAAAGTTATTCTAAGACAACAAAAGTTATTCTCAGAGCTACCCAAAGCTATTCTCAGAGTCACCTTCGTTCGTCAGAGAAACTTTCAAAACATCTTTGTTCATCAAACTTGTTTTCAAAGTCATCAAAAGTTAATCTAAGACATCTTCTTTCATCAAAGTTATTTTCAGAGACATCTAAAGTTATTCTCAGAGCTATCAAACTTGTTCTCAGAGTCATCAAATGTTATTCTCGAAGTCATCAAAGATATTTTCAGAGACATCTAAAGTTAATTTCTGTGTTATAAAAGTTATTCTCAGAGACATCTAAAGTTAATCTTGGTCATCAAAGTTGTTCTCTAAACATCAATGTTGTTCTCCAAGACATCAAAGATGTTCTCAAAATCATAAAAGTTATTCCCAGAGCTATCAAAGTTAATCTCAGAGTTATCCAAAGATATTCTCATGTCCACAAAAGTTATTCCAAGAGACGTCAAAGTTAATCTCAGACATCTTCGTTCATAAAAGTTATTCTCAGAGACATCTAAAGTTATTCTCTAAGACATCAAGTTATTCTAAGAGCTATCAAAAGTTATTCTCAGTCATGATATGTTATTCTCTAAGTAACCTTCCATTCATCAAAGACATTCTCTAAGTCCTGAAAGTTATTCTCTAAGACAACAAAGTCTTTCTCAGAGCTACCAAAGTTGTTCTCTAAGACATAAAAGTTATTCTCAGAGTCATCAAAGTGATCTCTAATTCACCTTTGTTCTCCCAAAGTTGTTCTCTAAGACACCTTCGTTCATCAAAGAAACTCTCCTTCTTCCATCATGTTATTCTTTAAGACATCTTCAGTCATAAAATTTCTCTCCAAAATGTAACTAGTTCAGCTTTTCATACCAAACCTGCATTTCTGTTAAAACATATTTTCTTAGTTGCTTTACCCTAAAACTGTTCTCTGAACTACACTGTTCAAACCTACGTAACCTATCCTCTCCACCCAATGTTACTTAGTTAGCGTAACGTTCCTAAACCTAACTTTACCTATCCTAACATAACTTACCTTACCTTACCTATCTTACCTAACTTTACCTATCTTACCTAACTTAACCTGCATAACCTAACTTTACCTATGTTACCTTACCTTACCTATCTTACCTAACCTAACCTAACTTTACCTATGTTACCTTACCTTACCTACCTTTCCTAACTTAACCTGCTTAACCTAACTTACCTACATTACCTAACTTAACCTAACTTATTTAACTTATCTTACCTATCCTAACCTAACTTGCTTTACCTAACTTAATCTTACATTCCCAAACTGATGTATCCTAACTTATCTAGTCAAACCAGACATGATCTAACTTACATAAGTATTCCTTCTTGTCTTTTGTGTTTCGTCAATCATTGTCTCATATTCATTTACTCATTTCATTAGTTAATTTCTCAAATGGTCACTTTTGCATTTCAAGTGTTATTTGTTTAAGATTGGGTGTTTAATCATTTCAAAGGTTTTTCTTATATATGGGCACTTACTCATTTCAAGGGATAATTTCTCAAATGGACGTTTTTGCATTTCAAGTGTCATTTGTTTAAGATTGGGTATTTAACCATTTCAAAGGATTTTTGTTATATATGGGAACTTACTCGTTTCAAGGGCTAATTTCTCAAATGGTCATTTTTGCAGATCAAGGGTTATTTGTTAAAGTTCATCAAGTTGCCCATAAGTTGTATTTATTATGTTTGTTATCATATGTTCTTATTCCCCAACCCTTTAACCTAACCTCTTGTAATCTTAGTGTATTTATTATGTTTGTTATCATATGTTCTTATTCCCCAACCCTTTAACCTAACCTCTTGTAATCTTAGTGTATTTATTATGTTTGTTATCATATGTTCTTATTCCCCAACCCTTTAACCTAACCTCTTGTAATCTTAGTGTATTTAGTAGGTTCTATCTTATGTTCTTATTCCCCAACCCTTTAACCTAACCTTTCAGATGTAGTTTGTTGAATATATTATCCTTTTCCTAACCTTTCAGATGTAGTTTTGTTTCTCCTTTTGTATATTTTTACCCAAACCCACCATCCCACTTAACCTTCTTTCCTTCTTTACTTTGATTCTCCTACTCCTTCTAACCCTCCTTTTCTATCTCTCTCCCTTATTCTCTCTCTTCCTCCCCCTCTCTCTCCCTCATTTGCTCAAATGCTCTCTTGTTTCTCAAATTCAAGTCTTATTGCTCCCATTCTCACACCCTCACTCTCTTTCACTTAGTTTTTCTTTTTCTCAATTCAAGTCTTAGTGCTCCCATGCCCACACTCTCTCTCTCATTCTCTCTTCTTTGGTCCCATTCTCTTCCGCCCCCTCTCTCTTACTCCTTGCTCTTCTTTCATGCTCTCACTCCCTTGAGCTCTTGTTTCTCAATTTCAAGTCTTAGTAGATCTGATTCTTTACTATTGTAATTCTATTATTACTAAGATAAAGAACGAACTTATATGTGAAAAACAAAGTAAAAGAAGGAAAGAAGGTTAAGTGGGATGGTGGGTTTGGGTAAAAATATACAAAAGGAGAAACAAAACTACATCTGAAAGGTTAGGAAAAGGATAATATATTCAACAAACTACATCTGAAAGGTTAGGTTAAAGGGTTGGGGAATAAGAACATAAGATAGAACCTACTAAATACACTAAGATTACAAGAGGTTAGGTTAAAGGGTTGGGGAATAAGAACATATGATAACAAACATAATAAATACACTAAGATTACAAGAGGTTAGGTTAAAGGGTTGGGGAATAAGAACATATGATAACAAACATAATAAATACACTAAGATTACAAGAGGTTAGGTTAAAGGGTTGGGGAATAAGAACATATGATAACAAACATAATAAATACAACTTATGGGCAACTTGATGAACTTTAACAAATAACCCTTGATCTGCAAAAATGACCATTTGAGAAATTAGCCCTTGAAACGAGTAAGTTCCCATATATAACAAAAATCCTTTGAAATGGTTAAATACCCAATCTTAAACAAATGACACTTGAAATGCAAAAACGTCCATTTGAGAAATTATCCCTTGAAATGAGTAAGTGCCCATATATAAGAAAAACCTTTGAAATGATTAAACACCCAATCTTAAACAAATAACACTTGAAATGCAAAAGTGACCATTTGAGAAATTAACTAATGAAATGAGTAAATGAATATGAGACAATGATTGACGAAACACAAAAGACAAGAAGGAATACTTATGTAAGTTAGATCATGTCTGGTTTGACTAGATAAGTTAGGATACATCAGTTTGGGAATGTAAGATTAAGTTAGGTAAAGCAAGTTAGGTTAGGATAGGTAAGATAAGTTAAATAAGTTAGGTTAAGTTAGGTAATGTAGGTAAGTTAGGTTAAGCAGGTTAAGTTAGGAAAGGTAGGTAAGGTAAGGTAACATAGGTAAAGTTAGGTTAGGTTAGGTAAGATAGGTAAGGTAAGGTAACATAGGTAAAGTTAGGTTATGCAGGTTAAGTTAGGTAAGATAGGTAAAGTTAGGTAAGATAGGTAAGGTAAGGTAAGTTATGTTAGGATAGGTAAAGTTAGGTTTAGGAACGTTACGCTAACTAAGTAACATTGGGTGGAGAGGATAGGTTACGTAGGTTTGAACAGTGTAGTTCAGAGAACAGTTTTAGGGTAAAGCAACTAAGAAAATATGTTTTAACAGAAATGCAGGTTTGGTATGAAAAGCTGAACTAGTTACATTTTGGAGAGAAATTTTATGACTGAAGATGTCTTAAAGAATAACATGATGGAAGAAGGAGAGTTTCTTTGATGATCGAAGGTGTCTTAGAGAACAACTTTGGGAGAACAAAGGTGAATTAGAGATCACTTTGATGACTCTGAGAATAACTTTTATGTCTTAGAGAACAACTTTGGTAGCTCTGAGAAAGACTTTGTTGTCTTAGAGAATAACTTTCAGGACTTAGAGAATGTCTTTGATGAATGGAAGGTTACTTAGAGAATAACATATCATGACTGAGAATAACTTTTGATAGCTCTTAGAATAACTTGATGTCTTAGAGAATAACTTTAGATGTCTCTGAGAATAACTTTTATGAACGAAGATGTCTGAGATTAACTTTGACGTCTCTTGGAATAACTTTTGTGGACATGAGAATATCTTTGGATAACTCTGAGATTAACTTTGATAGCTCTGGGAATAACTTTTATGATTTTGAGAACATCTTTGATGTCTTGGAGAACAACATTGATGTTTAGAGAACAACTTTGATGACCAAGATTAACTTTAGATGTCTCTGAGAATAACTTTTATAACACAGAAATTAACTTTAGATGTCTCTGAAAATATCTTTGATGACTTCGAGAATAACATTTGATGACTCTGAGAACAAGTTTGATAGCTCTGAGAATAACTTTAGATGTCTCTGAAAATAACTTTGATGAAAGAAGATGTCTTAGATTAACTTTTGATGACTTTGAAAACAAGTTTGATGAACAAAGATGTTTTGAAAGTTTCTCTGACGAACGAAGGTGACTCTGAGAATAGCTTTGGGTAGCTCTGAGAATAACTTTTGTTGTCTTAGAATAACTTTTGATTGTTCTGAGAATAACTTTAGATATCTCTGAGAATAAGTTTGATGAACGAAGATATCTCACAGAGCAAATTTTATGTTTCGAAGAATAACTTTTTGATGACTGGGAATGACTTTGTTGTCTTAGAGAATAACTTTGAGGGCTTAGAGAATGTCTTTGATGAATGGAAGTGAGTTAGAGAATAACATATCATGACTGAGAATAACTTTTGATAACTCTTAGAATAACTTTGATGTCTTAGAGAATAACTTTAGATGACTTTGAGAATGTCTTTGGATAACTCTGAGATTAACTTTGATGTCTTTGAAACAACTTTGATGAATTGGAGAATGTCTTTGAGAACATGAGTAGTATTTTGTTAGCTCAGAGAATAACTTTTTGATGACATAGAGAATAACTTTTATGTCTTAGAGAAGAACATTGATGGCTTAGAGAATGACTTCTGAGAACATGGGTAGTATTTGAATGCGTCTTTGATGTAATGAAAAGTAACTTTGATGTCTCGAAGATATCTTGCAGATCAACTTTGATGACAGAGATTAACTTTTGTTGTTTTAGAGATTAATTTTGATAGCTCCGAGAATAACTTTTATGCCTCTGAGATTAACTTTAATGAACGAAGATGTCTTAGAAAGTTTCTCTGTTGAACGAAAGGCTACTTAGAGAATAGCATTTTGATGACTGAGATTAACTTTTTGATGACTCTGAGAATAACTTTGAGGATGCGAGTAAATTTTGAGTGTTTGAGAGTGTCTTTTGATATCTCGAAGAGTGCCCTTGAAGTCTTAAAGGATGTCTTTGATGTCTCGAAGGATGTCTTAGAGTGTAACTTTGGTATCTTTGAGTAAGTCCTTGATGTATTGAAGAGTGTCTTTGATTTCTCGAAGAGTAACTTTGGTGTCACGGAGAGCACCTTTGACTATTTTTCGTACTTGACGACATATAATTTTTACGAAAGTGCTGAAAAAGTTACATTTGACTATTTTTCTTACTTAGCGACATATAATTTTAGTTACGAAAGTGTTGAAAAAGTTACATTTGACTATTTTTAGTGCTCCACAAAGTATAAATGGAAGTTAAGAACGACGATGATAGATATCTTTGACTATATTTTCTTACTTGACGAAAACATAATGGCTGTTACGAAATGATGAATATGACTTTTTCTGTTGATTGATGGATAATTTTAGTTATGAAATGACAATGAAACATGAAGAACACGGCTATTTTCTGATGACTGGGGAATAAGTTTAGTTAAGAAATGATGAAAGTTATTATTTAGTTGATTGACGATGGATAAAAAGCTAGTTATGAACAGTTTTGGAAAGTTTCCTTTGACAATTTTTTCTTGATGAAACATAGCGGCTGTTAAGAAAGTGCTGAAAGAAGTTTCCTTTGACAATTTTTAGCTAAGAGAAAGGTTGTTTTAGTTAAGAACAGTGTTGGACGAGGCTATTTCTGACTATTTTTAGTTGACTGGATAATAAGTTTAGTTGAGAAATGACGAAAGTGACTATGTTTCAGTTGATTGGCGAAAGATTTTTAGTTAAGAAGTTACAAGAAAGGTTTGTCTTTTGTAAATTTGGAACTGAATAAAGTGTAGATTTGTTTAAGAACGGGGTTGGTAGAACTATTAAGTTGACAACGAGAATTACTTTGATATAGTTTTGAAAATAAAACTTGGTGACTAAAATTGTTGAGGGAACTGTATTGCTGATGCTATTATTTGACAAAGAACTAGTTAGTGAATGGAAGAAACAAAGAACATAAAAAAAATGAGGTTAAGTAAGGGAATGAACACAGTGAACATACGGTGAACACAGAAAACATGTAAGAAAAAGTTGATGAATAGAGTGAACAAGCAGGGAATATGAACTTATAGAGAATATGAAGACATGATAAGGAACATAGGGAATACAAAGAATGAACACTGAACATGTGAAGAACAAGCTAAGAACATTGAGAACATGAATATTGAGTATAAAAAGTTATACAGAGAACATATGATGCACATGAAAATATGACAAAGAACATAGTGAACATACGGGGAAAAATGGCAGAAAAAATTTGAACTGAGCTTGCTGTGAACATTTATAGAACATGGAATGAACACAGAAAACATGGAAAAAATGTGAAGAACACAGCTGAATATAGAGAAAATATGCAAATACAGGGGGACAAGAGCTGGAGCTCTGTAACTGACTTGATCTTATTTACTACGTCTGAAATATGACTGTTTAAAATTTCAGGGGGATTGGACTGTTAGTAGCGAAAATGTGGTCTCTGTCAAATTTGGGTCTTTAATTGGACTCTGATTAATTTCGATCATGACCTGGACTCTGAATATTTGGCATAAAGTAGACTCTGGCGAATTTTGCTAGAAAACTGGACTCTGATGAATTTCGATCAAGAACTGGACTCTGTCAAATTTTCACAGATTACAGGACACTGATGAAATTTGCTAGAAAACTGGACTCTGATGAATTTTGCTATTAAAGTAGACTCTGGCGAATTTGAGCATAAACTGGACTCTGCCGAAAATTGGGTATAAAATGGACTCTGTCAAATTTTCTCAGATTACAGGACACTGATGAAATTTGCTCTCAAAGTAGACTCTGGCGAATTTCTGTTGATAATTGGACTCTGATGAAATATGAGCTTAAAACTGTCTCTGACTAATTTTGCTCTCAAAGTAGACTCTGTTCATTTTTTAGGTATAAATTGGACTCTGATGAAATATGAGCTTAAAACTGTCTCTGACTAATTTTGCTCTCAAAGTAGACTCTGTTCATTTTTAGGTATAAATTGGACTCTGATGAAATATGAGCTAAATACTGTCTCTGACTAATTTTGCTCTCAAAGTAGACTCTGGTGAATTTCTGTTGATAATTGGACTCTGATGAAATATGAGCTTAAAACTGTCTCTGACTAATTTTGCTCTCAAAGTAGACTCTGGCGAATTTGAGCATAAACTGGACTCTGCCGAAAATTGGGTATAAAATGGACTCTGTCAAGTTTTCACAGATTACAGGCGAAATAGCCGTAAATGGATATAAAACTAAATGTTATGGATAAGTGGTCTGTTTTCCTTAACAAAACATCTAAGACAATATTCTCTGAAAATGGTCCTTTTACAAATTCGGTCATAAACATATAAATAAACTTCTATGATTATTTGAAACTCTGAAAATAGCTGTAAGGAAATAGGAGGAGAGAGAGAGGAGGGACGGTCCAGATATTATGGAGAAGATAAGATATGATTACCGAGGTGACCTGAAGGCCGTGTCTGGCTGACGTCTAAAGTAAACACAGGTGAGGCGACAGATTGCGAGGTAAGGGGGGAGGGAGGGGGGTGTGGTTCAATTACAGGTACACATAAACACACATAGCTTCACGTGTCTGTCGGTCTTGACAATAGTACACATGGATATGCACACAAAACAGTCCATACTCGTATGACATTATTTTTAATTATAAGAACTTTAACAACTTCTAAAAATCTGTGACTGACAAAATTTACCTGAAAACCCTGGCTCATAAACACGAATTTGAATTTCTCCCATAAGCCCTTAACAAACTTCTAAGTCTCGGAAATTATTTTCATCATAAGAACTTTAACAACTTCTAAAATCTGTGAGTGACAAAAATTTACCTGAAAACCCTCACTCCCAGACACGAATTTCCAGAAAAACAAAAAAGGTACCTGTGAGTCTTACAACTCACAGGGGTCCTCGGGCCTGAAAAAAAAAAAGGTACCTGTGCGTCTTACACCTCACAGGGGTCCTCTCCCCCCCAAAAAAAGGTACCTGTGCGTCTTCCACCCTACTACTATACACTACACGTACACTACACGTACACTACACGTACACTACACATACACTATACTACACACATACACGACATGTACACTACACATACACTACACATACACTACACTTACATTACACTTACACTACATATACACAACACATACACAACACATACACTACACATACACTACACATTCACTACACATACACGACACGTACACTACACGTACATTACACACACACTACACATACACTACACATACAATACACATACACTACACGCACACTACACATACAGTACAAGTACACTACACATACACCACACATACACTACACATACACTACACGTTCACTACACATACACTACAGATACACTACACATACACTTACACTACACATACACTAAACATACACTACACATACACTACACATACACTACACATACACTACACGTACACTACATATACACTACAGATACACTACACATACAATACAAATACACTACACGTACACTACACATACAGTACAAGTACACTACACATACACCACACATACACTACACATACACTACACGTTCACTACACATACACTACAGATACACTACACATACACTTACACTACACATACACTAAACATACACTACACATACACTACACACACACTACACATACACTACACATACACTACACATACACCACACATACACTACACATACACTACACACACATTACACGTACACTACACGTACACTAAACATATACTACACATTCACTAAACATACACTACACTACACACATACACTACACACATATGTAGGATGGAATAAATGTAGGATGGATGGCGCTATGGAAAAAAATGAAAATATAAAAACGGAAACCACGTACAAAACTCAGGCAAATCATAACATAGAACGAAAAGGCAATGTAAAGGATTTGGGTGTACTCATGTCGGAAGACCTTACCTATAAAGAACACAATAAAGTAGCCGTCACAACTGCAAGAAAAATGACAGGTTGGATAACAAGAACTTTTCACACTAGAGATGCTTTACCAATGATGATACTTTTCAAAACGCTTGTGCTCTCTAGAGTGGAGTACTGCTGCACAATGACAGCCCCTTTCAAAGCTGGAAAATTGCTGATCTGGAGAGCGTGCAGAGAGCCTTTACTGCTAGAATCCACTCAGTAAATCATCTAAACTATTGGGACCGACTAAAGAGCCTAAATCTGTACTCCCTTGAGCGCAGGCGGGAGAGATACGTAATAATTTACACATGGAAAATATTAGAGGGGCTGGTCCCAAACCTGCACACAGAAATAACATCACATGAGACCAGAAGACATAGCAGGATGTGCAGAATTCCCTCGTTGAAAAACAGAGGTGCAACTGGTACTCTGAGAGAGAATTCTATCAACATCAGGGGCGCGAGACTGTTCAACACGCATCCGCTACACATAAGGGACATAACTGGCAAACCCCTCACAGTGTTCAATAGAGAACTGGATAAGCACCTCCAAAAGATACCTGATCAACCAGGCTGTGACTCATACGTTAGGCTGCGAGCAGCCGCGTCCAACAGCCTGGTTGATCAGTCCAGCAACCAAGAGACCTGGTCGACGACCGGGCCGCGGGGACGTTAAGCCCCGGAAACACTTCAAGGTAACCTCAAGGCATACACTACATACATACACTACACGCACGCTACACATACACTACACATACACTACACTACACGTACACTGCACGTACACTACACATACACTACATGTACACTACACATACACTAGACGTACGCGACACATACACTAATCATACACTACACATACACTACGCACAAAACACGTACACTACACATTCACTACACTACACACATACACTTCACGTACACTACACATATACTACACATATACTTCACATACACTACACATAAACACTACACTTACACTACACATACACTACATGTACACTATAGGTACACTACACATACACTACACGTACACTACACACACACTACACACACACTACACATACACTAAGCATACACTACACATAATTACACATACACTACACGTACACTACACATACACTACACGTACACCACACATACACTACACATACACTACCCATACACTACACGTACACTACACATACATTACACAAACACTACACATAAACAATACATACACAACACATACACTACACATACACTACACATTATACATACACTATACATACACTACACATCCACTACACATACACTACACATACACTACACATACACTACACATACACATCACATACACTACACGTACACTACACATAAACTATACATAAACAACACATACACTACACTTACACTACACATACACTACACATACACTATACATACACAACCCATACACTACACTTACACTACGCATACACTACACGTACACTACACGTACACTACACGTACCCTACACGTACACTACACATACACTACAAATACACTACACTACACACATACACTACGCGTCCACTTCACATACACTACACATACATTACATGTACACTATACATACACTACACGTACACTACACATACATTACACATACACTTAACATACAATACACATACACTGCACATACACTACACATACACTACACACACTACACATACACTACACATAAACTACATATACACAACACATACACTACACGTACACTACACATACACTACACGTACACTACACGTACACTACACATACACTACACATACACTACACATACACTGCATGTACACATACACTACACGTGCACTACAAGTACGCTACACGTACACTACACGTACACTACACATACACTACACATACACTGCACATACACTACACTACACGTACACTACACGTACACTACACGTACACTACATGTACACATACACTACACATATACACATACACTACACGTACACTACACGTACGCTACATGTACACTACACATCCACTACACATACACTACACATACACTACATATACACTACACGTACACTATATGTACACTACACATACACTACACGTACACTACATGTACACTGCACATACACATACACTTCACATACACTACACGTACACTTCACATAGACTACACATACACTACACATACAATAAACATACACTAAACACATACAATAACGTACACTACACGTACACTACACATACACTACACATAAACAACACATACACTACACATACACAACACATACACTACATGTACACTACACATACACTACACATACACTACACGTACACTACACGTACGCTACACGTACACTACACATACACGTACACTACCCATACACTACACATACACGTACACTACACGTACACTACACTTACATTACACGTACACTACACGTACACTACACATACACTACACATACACTACACGTACACTACACGTACACTTCACATAGACTACACATACACTACACATACTCTACACATACACAACACACATACACTACACACGCACTACACTTACACTACACATACACATACACTACACATACACTACACGTACACTACACATACACTACACATACACTACACATATACAATACACGTAAACTACACATACACTACACGTACACTACTCATACACATTCACTACACGTACACTATACGTACACATACACTACACATACACTACACGTACACTACACATACACTACACGTACACTACACATACACGATACATACACTACACTACAAACATGCACTTCACATACACTACATATACACTACACGTACACGATACGTACACTACACAGACTACACACACACTACACATACACTACACATACACTACACGTACACTACACATACACATACACTACACATAGACTACACGTACACTTCACATAGACTACACATACACTACGCATACAATAAACATACACTACACATACACTAAACACATACACTACACGTACACTACACGTACACTACACATACACTACACATACACTACACATACACAACAAATACACTACATGTACACTACACATACACTACACATACACTACACATACACGTACACTACACGTACACTACACGTACAATACACGTACACTACACATAGACTACACATACACTACACATACTCTACACATACATTACACACATATTCTACACATACACTACACATACACAACACACATACACAACACATGCACTACACTTACACAACACATACACATACACTACACATACACTACACGTACACTACACGTACATTACACATACACTACTCATACAGTATACATACACTACACGTACACTACACATACACTACACATACACTACCCATACACTACACGTACACTACACATACATTACACAAACACTACACATACACTTCACGTACACTACACATACACTACACATACACTACACGTACACTTCACGTACACTACACGTACACTACACATACATTACACAAACACTACACATAAACTGTACATACACAACACATACACTACACATACACTACACATTATACATACGCTACACATCCACTACACATACACTACACGTACACTAAACGTACACTACACATACACTACACATACACTACACATACACATCACATAGACTACACATAAACTATACATACACAACACATACACTACACTTACACTACACATACACTACACATACACTATACATACACAACACATACACTACACTTACACTATGCATACACTACACGTACACTACACGTTCACTACACATACACTACACATACACTACAAATACACTACACTACACACATACACTACACGTCCACTTCACATACACTACACATATATTACACGTACACTACACATACATTACACATACACTACACATACAATACACGTACACTACACATACACTACACATACACTACACACACTATACATACACTACACATAAACTACATATACACAACACATACACTACACGTACACTACACCTACACTACACGTACACTACACGTACACTACACATACACTACACATACACTGCATGTACACATACACTACACATGCACTACACGTATGCTACACATACACTACACATGCACTACACATACACATACACTACACGTACACTATACATACACATACACTACACATACACTACACGTACACTAGAAGTACACTATACATACACGACACATACACTACACTACAAACATTCACTTCACATACACTACATATACACTACACGTACACTATACGTACACTACACACACTACACACACACTACACATACACTACACGTACACTACACGTACACTACACATACACATACACTACACATACACTACACGTACACTTCACATAGACTACACATACACTACACATACAATAAACATACACTACACATACACTAAACACATACACTACACGTACGCTACACATGCACTACACATACACTACACATACACAACACATACACTACATGTACACTACACATACACTACACATACACTACACATACACGTACACTACACGTACACTACACAAACACTACACGTACACTACACATAGACTACACATACATTACACACATACTCTACACATACACTACACATACACAACACACATACACAACACATGCACTACACTTACACAACACATACACATACACTACACATACACTACACGTACACTACACGTACATTACACATACACTACTCATACAGTATACATACACTACACGTACACTACACATACACTACACATACACTACCCATACACTACACGTACACTACACATACATTACACAAATACTACACATACACTACACGTACACTACACATACACTACACATACACTACACGTACACTTCACGTACACTACACGTACACTACACATACATTACACAAACACTACACATAAACTGTACATACACAACACATACACTACACATACACTACACATTATACATACGCTACACATCCACTACACATACACTACACGTACACTAAACGTACACAACACATACACTACACATACACTACACATACACATCACATACACTACACATAAACTATACATACACAACACATACACTACACTTACACTACACATACACTACACATACACTATACATACACAACACATACACTACACTTACACTATGCATACATTACACGTACACTACACGTACACTACACATACACTACACATACACTACAAATACACTTCACTACACACATACACTACACGTCCACTTCACATACAATACACATACATTACACGTACACTACACATACATTACACATACACTACACATACAATACACGTACACTACACATACACTACACATACACAACACACACTATACATACACTACACATAAACTACATATACACAACACATACACTTCACGTACACTACACCTACACTACACGTACACTACACGTACACTACACATACACTACACATACACTGCATGTACACATACACTGCATGTACACATACACTACACGTGCACTACACGTATGCTACACATACACTACACATGCACTACACGTACACTACACGTACACTACACGTACACTACACACACACTACACGTACACTACACATACACTACACTACACGTACACTTCACGTACACTACACACACACTACACGCACACTACACATACACTACACTACACGTACACTACACGTACACATACACTACACATACACTACACATACACATACATGTACACTACACGTACACTACACGTACACTCCACGTACACTACACATTTACTACACATACACTACACATACACTACACGTACATAACACGTACACTACACATACACTACACATACACTACACGTACACTTGACATAGACTACACATACACTACACATACAATAAACATACACTACACATACACTAAACACATACACTACACGTACACTACACGTACACTACACATAAACTACACATACACTACACATACACAACACATACACTACATGTACACTACACATACACTACACATACACTACACATACACGTACACTACACGTACACTACACGTACACTACACGTACACTACACATAGACTACACATAGACTACACATACTCTACACATACATTACACACATACTCTACGCATACACTACACATACACAACACACATACACAACACATGCACTACACTTACACAACACTTACACATACACTACACATACACTACACGTACACTACACATACACTACACATACACTACACATATACACTACACGTAAACTACACATACACTACACGTACACTACACATACACATACACTACACGTACACTATACATACACATACACTTCACATACACTACATGTACACTACACATACACTACACATACACTATATGTACAAAACATATTCACTACACATACACTATACGTACACTACACACACACTACACATACACTACACATACACTACACATACACTATACATACTCTACACATACACTACACATACACTACACGTACACTACACATACACTACACGTACACTACACGTACACTACACGTACACTACACGTACACTACACATACACTACACGTACACTACACGTACACTACACGTACACTACACATACACTACACATACACTATACTACACACATACACTACACGTACACTTCACATAGACTACACATACACTACACATACAATAAACATACACTACACATACACTAAACACATACACTACACGTACACTACACGTACACTACACATACACTACACATACACTACACATACACAACACATACACTACATGTGCACTACACATACACTACACATACACTACACATACACGTACAATACACGTACACTACACGTACACTACACGTACACTACACATAGACTACACATACACTACACATACTCTACACATACATTACACACATACTCTACACATACACTACACATACACAACACACATACACAACACATGCACTACACTTACACAACACATACACATACACTACACATACACTACACGTACACTACTCGTACATTACACATACACTACTCATACAGTATACATACACTACACGTACACTACACATACACTACACATACACTACCCATACACTACACGTACACTACACATACATTACACAAACACTACACATACACTACACGTACACTACACGTAAGCTACACATACACTACACGTACACTACACATACACTACACTACACGTACACTACACGTACACATACACTACACATACACTACACATACACATACATGTACACTACACGTACACTACACGTACACTCCACGTACACTACACATTTACTACACATACACTACACATACACTACACGTACATAACACGTACACTACACATACACTACACATACACTACACGTACACTTGACATAGACTACACATACACTACACATACAATAAACATACACTACACATACACTAAACACATACACTACACGTACACTACACGTACACTACACATAAACTACACATACACTACACATACACAACACATACACTACATGTACACTACACATACACTACACATACACTACACATACACGTACACTACACGTACACTACACGTACACTACACGTACACTACACATAGACTACACATAGACTACACATACTCTACACATACATTACACACATACTCTACACATACACTACACATACACAACACACATACACAACACATGCACTACACTTACACAACACTTACACATACACTACACATACACTTCACGTACACTACACATACACTACACATACACTACACATATACACTACACGTAAACTACACATACACTACACGTACACTACACATACACATACACTACACGTACACTATACATACACATACACTTCACATACACTACATGTACACTACACATACACTACACATACACTATATGTACAAAACATATTCACTACACATACACTATACGTACACTACACACACACTACACATACACTACACATACACTACACATACACTATACATACTCTACACATACACTACACATACACTACACGTACACTACACATACACTACACGTACACTACACGTACACTACACGTACACTACACGTACACTACACATACACTACACGTACACTACACGTACACTACACGTACACTACACATACACTACACATACACTATACTACACACATACACTACACGTACACTTCACATAGACTACACATACACTACACATACAATAAACATACACTACACATACACTAAACACATACACTACACGTACACTACACGTACACTACACATACACTACACATACACTACACATACACAACACATACACTACATGTACTCTACACATACACTACACATACACTACACATACACGTACAATACACGTACACTACACGTACACTACACGTACACTACACATAGACTACACATACACTACACATACTCTACACATACATTACACACATACTCTACACATACACTACACATACACAACACACATACACAACACATGCACTACACTTACACAACACATACACATACACTACACATACACTACACGTACACTACTCGTACATTACACATACACTACTCATACAGTATACATACACTACACGTACACTACACATACACTACACATACACTACCCATACACTACACGTACACTACACATACATTACACAAACACTACACATACACTACACGTACACTACACGTAAGCTACACATACACTACACGTACACTACACATACACTACACTACACGTACACTACACGTACACATACACTACACATACACTACACATACACATACATGTACACTACACGTACACTACACGTACACTCCACGTACACTACACATTTACTACACATACACTACACATACACTACACGTACATAACACGTACACTACACATACACTACACATACACTACACGTACACTTGACATAGACTACACATACACTACACATACAATAAACATACACTACACATACACTAAACACATACACTACACGTACACTACACGTACACTACACATAAACTACACATACACTACACATACACAACACATACACTACATGTACACTACACATACACTACACATACACTACACATACACGTACACTACACGTACACTACACGTACACTACACGTACACTACACATAGACTACACATAGACTACACATACTCTACACATACATTACACACATACTCTACACATACACTACACATACACAACACACATACACAACACATGCACTACACTTACACAACACTTACACATACACTACACATACACTACACGTACACTACACATACACTACACATACACTACACATATACACTACACGTAAACTACACATACACTACACGTACACTACACATACACATACACTACACGTACACTATACATACACATACACTTCACATACACTACATGTACACTACACATACACTACACATACACTATATGTACAAAACATATTCACTACACATACACTATACGTACACTACACACACACTACACATACACTACACATACACTACACATACACTATACATACTCTACACATACACTACACATACACTACACGTACACTACACATACACTACACGTACACTACACGTACACTACACGTACACTACACGTACACTACACATACACTACACGTACACTACACGTACACTACACGTACACTACACATACACTACACATACACTATACTACACACATACACTACACGTACACTTCACATAGACTACACATACACTACACATACAATAAACATACACTACACATACACTAAACACATACACTACACGTACACTACACGTACACTACACATACACTACACATACACTACACATACACAACACATACACGTACAATACACGTACACTACACGTACACTACACGTACACTACACATAGACTACACATACACTACACATACTCTACACATACATTACACACATACTCTACACATACACTACACATACACAACACACATACACAACACATGCACTACACTTACACAACACATACACATACACTACACATACACTACACGTACATTACTCGTACATTACACATACACTACTCATACAGTATACATACACTACACGTACACTACACATACACTACACATACACTACCCATACACTACACGTACACTACACATACATTACACAAACACTACACATACACTACACGTACACTACACGTAAGCTACACATACACTACACGTACACTACACATACACATACACTACACGTACACTATACATACACATACACTACACATACACTACACGTACACTACACATACACTACACGTACACTATACATACACGACACATACACTACACTACAAACATGCACTTCACATACACTACATATACACTACACGTACACTATACGTACACTACACACACTACACACACACTACACATACACTACACGTACACTACACGTACACTCCACGTACACTACACATTTACTACACATACACTACACATACACTACACGTACATTACACGTACACTACACATACACATACACTACACATACACTACACGTACACTTGACATAGACTACACATACACTACACATACAATAAACATACACTACACATACACTAAACACATACACTACACGTACACTACACGTACACTACACATAAACTACACATACACTACACATACACAACACATACACTACATGTACACTACACATACACTACACATACACTACACATACACGTACACTACACGTACACTACACGTACACTACACGTACACTACACATAGACTACACATGTCGGAAAATCCGACACCATTTAATATATCATACAGACAGATAAGAGCTGTGTTGTATAAACAAGTTACCCATAGAAAACGTAACTTGTAGTGGAATTACCGTCTAAAGAAAACGGGATATCATCACCACATACTATTATAATTCACCACCTATTATGGTGGGAATTATTCTTAAATACATTAGTCTTTGGACTTTACCATCATAAAAACATCTTATATAAATTAACTTAATTATCAATATTAAAGTAGAGTAAATGTGACCCTTCTATCACGTTCTGAAATCTGGACAATGTAAGCCAGGCGTCAGAGTGAGGAGGAGGGCAGCCATTGTTATTGAGACCAGAGGCTCACACGGGAGCAAATTCGGCTCCTGTTAATTTTACTTGGACGTAGTGTTATGGAAACCAAAGGTACCATCTCCAACACGATGTCTACAATTCAAGTTAAGTGTCTATCCGAAACCCGTTTATCATTCATTTATGGCCATTAATGTCAGGATATAGGGTGACCCGGTTAGATTACGTGGAAGCCTCAAACTAAAGGTAATTAAGCCAGGTCTTCAATGTTCCATGTACTGTATAGTGTTTTCTCTGAAATACTTGTCATATATAGGATTCTGGCTTCACAGCTAGCGCACTTTTGACAGGTCAAGACGAGGATGGAAGATTTGTGCACCAGTTACTGGGTGATATGGAAGCTACCTCAAAGAGGATAATTTGGTGACTTCACCCTAGTTATACCTGGTGGACTAACCTGCTGTACTATAAGATAAGGAACCTCTTTAATGTATGTAGTTATTTCTGTAGTTTGATTGGCTGCATATATATATTAATTTAATAACCCCCCCCCCCTAATGTGTAGAGGATCGATTTGTGAGATTATGAGATTATTGCAGAAATACAGTCCACTTATCATTATACAAATTGCTATCGAAGTATATAAATTAACGTAAATATAAATTCATATAAATTAAATAAATATAAATCTCACAGGTCGGTTCCCACAACACATACACTACACATACTCTACACATACATTACACACATACTCTACACATACACTACACATACACAACACACATACACAACACATGCACTACACTTACACAACACATACACATACACTACACATACACTACACGTACACTACACATACACTACACGTACACTACACATATACACTACACGTAAACTACACATACACTACACGTACACTACACATACACATACACTACACGTACACTATACATACACATACACTTCACATACACTACATGTACACTACACATACACTACACATACACTATATGTACAAAACATATTCACTACACATACACTATACGTACACTACACACACACTACACATACACTACACATACACTACACATACACTATACATACTCTACACATACACTACACATACACTACACGTACACTACACATACACTACACGTACACTACACGTACACTACACGTACACTACACGTACACTACACATACACTACACGTACACTACACGTACACTACACGTACACTACACATACACTACACATACACTATACTACACACATACACTACACGTACACTTCACATAGACTACACATACACTACACATACAATAAACATACACTACACATACACTAAACACATACACTACACGTACACTACACGTACACTACACATACACTACACATACACTACACATACACAACACATACACTACATGTGCACTACACATACACTACACATACACTACACATACACGTACAATACACGTACACTACACGTACACTACACGTACACTACACATAGACTACACATACACTACACATACTCTACACATACATTACACACATACTCTACACATACACTACACATACACAACACACATACACAACACATGCACTACACTTACACAACACATACACATACACTACACATACACTACACGTACACTACTCGTACATTACACATACACTACTCATACAGTATACATACACTACACGTACACTACACATACACTACACATACACTACCCATACACTACACGTACACTACACATACATTACACAAACACTACACATACACTACACGTACACTACACGTAAGCTACACATACACTACACGTACACTACACATACACTACACTACACGTACACTACACGTACACATACACTACACATACACTACACATACACATACATGTACACTACACGTACACTACACGTACACTCCACGTACACTACACATTTACTACACATACACTACACATACACTACACGTACATAACACGTACACTACACATACACTACACATACACTACACGTACACTTGACATAGACTACACATACACTACACATACAATAAACATACACTACACATACACTAAACACATACACTACACGTACACTACACGTACACTACACATAAACTACACATACACTACACATACACAACACATACACTACATGTACACTACACATACACTACACATACACTACACATACACGTACACTACACGTACACTACACGTACACTACACGTACACTACACATAGACTACACATAGACTACACATACTCTACACATACATTACACACATACTCTACACATACACTACACATACACAACACACATACACAACACATGCACTACACTTACACAACACTTACACATACACTACACATACACTTCACGTACACTACACATACACTACACATACACTACACATATACACTACACGTAAACTACACATACACTACACGTACACTACACATACACATACACTACACGTACACTATACATACACATACACTTCACATACACTACATGTACACTACACATACACTACACATACACTATATGTACAAAACATATTCACTACACATACACTATACGTACACTACACACACACTACACATACACTACACATACACTACACATACACTATACATACTCTACACATACACTACACATACACTACACGTACACTACACATACACTACACGTACACTACACGTACACTACACGTACACTACACGTACACTACACATACACTACACGTACACTACACGTACACTACACGTACACTACACATACACTACACATACACTATACTACACACATACACTACACGTACACTTCACATAGACTACACATACACTACACATACAATAAACATACACTACACATACACTAAACACATACACTACACGTACACTACACGTACACTACACATACACTACACATACACTACACATACACAACACATACACTACATGTACTCTACACATACACTACACATACACTACACATACACGTACAATACACGTACACTACACGTACACTACACGTACACTACACATAGACTACACATACACTACACATACTCTACACATACATTACACACATACTCTACACATACACTACACATACACAACACACATACACAACACATGCACTACACTTACACAACACATACACATACACTACACATACACTACACGTACACTACTCGTACATTACACATACACTACTCATACAGTATACATACACTACACGTACACTACACATACACTACACATACACTACCCATACACTACACGTACACTACACATACATTACACAAACACTACACATACACTACACGTACACTACACGTAAGCTACACATACACTACACGTACACTACACATACACTACACTACACGTACACTACACGTACACATACACTACACATACACTACACATACACATACATGTACACTACACGTACACTACACGTACACTCCACGTACACTACACATTTACTACACATACACTACACATACACTACACGTACATAACACGTACACTACACATACACTACACATACACTACACGTACACTTGACATAGACTACACATACACTACACATACAATAAACATACACTACACATACACTAAACACATACACTACACGTACACTACACGTACACTACACATAAACTACACATACACTACACATACACAACACATACACTACATGTACACTACACATACACTACACATACACTACACATACACGTACACTACACGTACACTACACGTACACTACACGTACACTACACATAGACTACACATAGACTACACATACTCTACACATACATTACACACATACTCTACACATACACTACACATACACAACACACATACACAACACATGCACTACACTTACACAACACTTACACATACACTACACATACACTACACGTACACTACACATACACTACACATACACTACACATATACACTACACGTAAACTACACATACACTACACGTACACTACACATACACATACACTACACGTACACTATACATACACATACACTTCACATACACTACATGTACACTACACATACACTACACATACACTATATGTACAAAACATATTCACTACACATACACTATACGTACACTACACACACACTACACATACACTACACATACACTACACATACACTATACATACTCTACACATACACTACACATACACTACACGTACACTACACATACACTACACGTACACTACACGTACACTACACGTACACTACACGTACACTACACATACACTACACGTACACTACACGTACACTACACGTACACTACACATACACTACACATACACTATACTACACACATACACTACACGTACACTTCACATAGACTACACATACACTACACATACAATAAACATACACTACACATACACTAAACACATACACTACACGTACACTACACGTACACTACACATACACTACACATACACTACACATACACAACACATACACGTACAATACACGTACACTACACGTACACTACACGTACACTACACATAGACTACACATACACTACACATACTCTACACATACATTACACACATACTCTACACATACACTACACATACACAACACACATACACAACACATGCACTACACTTACACAACACATACACATACACTACACATACACTACACGTACATTACTCGTACATTACACATACACTACTCATACAGTATACATACACTACACGTACACTACACATACACTACACATACACTACCCATACACTACACGTACACTACACATACATTACACAAACACTACACATACACTACACGTACACTACACGTAAGCTACACATACACTACACGTACACTACACATACACATACACTACACGTACACTATACATACACATACACTACACATACACTACACGTACACTACACATACACTACACGTACACTATACATACACGACACATACACTACACTACAAACATGCACTTCACATACACTACATATACACTACACGTACACTATACGTACACTACACACACTACACACACACTACACATACACTACACGTACACTACACGTACACTCCACGTACACTACACATTTACTACACATACACTACACATACACTACACGTACATTACACGTACACTACACATACACATACACTACACATACACTACACGTACACTTGACATAGACTACACATACACTACACATACAATAAACATACACTACACATACACTAAACACATACACTACACGTACACTACACGTACACTACACATAAACTACACATACACTACACATACACAACACATACACTACATGTACACTACACATACACTACACATACACTACACATACACGTACACTACACGTACACTACACGTACACTACACGTACACTACACATAGACTACACATGTCGGAAAATCCGACACCATTTAATATATCATACAGACAGATAAGAGCTGTGTTGTATAAACAAGTTACCCATAGAAAACGTAACTTGTAGTGGAATTACCGTCTAAAGAAAACGGGATATCATCACCACATACTATTATAATTCACCACCTATTATGGTGGGAATTATTCTTAAATACATTAGTCTTTGGACTTTACCATCATAAAAACATCTTATATAAATTAACTTAATTATCAATATTAAAGTAGAGTAAATGTGACCCTTCTATCACGTTCTGAAATCTGGACAATGTAAGCCAGGCGTCAGAGTGAGGAGGAGGGCAGCCATTGTTATTGAGACCAGAGGCTCACACGGGAGCAAATTCGGCTCCTGTTAATTTTACTTGGACGTAGTGTTATGGAAACCAAAGGTACCATCTCCAACACGATGTCTACAATTCAAGTTAAGTGTCTATCCGAAACCCGTTTATCATTCATTTATGGCCATTAATGTCAGGATATAGGGTGACCCGGTTAGATTACGTGGAAGCCTCAAACTAAAGGTAATTAAGCCAGGTGTTCAATGTTCCATGTACTGTATAGTGTTTTCTCTGAAATACTTGTCATATATAGGATTCTGGCTTCACAGCTAGCGCACTTTTGACAGGTCAAGACGAGGATGGAAGATTTGTGCACCAGTTACTGGGTGATATGGAAGCTACCTCAAAGAGGATAATTTGGTGACTTCACCCTAGTTATACCTGGTGGACTAACCTGCTGTACTATAAGATAAGGAACCTCTTTAATGTATGTAGTTATTTCTGTAGTTTGATTGGCTGCATATATATATTAATTTAATAACCCCCCCCCCTAATGTGTAGAGGATCGATTTGTGAGATTATGAGATTATTGCAGAAATACAGTCCACTTATCATTATACAAATTGCTATCGAAGTATATAAATTAACGTAAATATAAATTCATATAAATTAAATAAATATAAATCTCACAGGTCGGTTCCCACAACACATACACTACACATACTCTACACATACATTACACACATACTCTACACATACACTACACATACACAACACACATACACAACACATGCACTACACTTACACAACACATACACATACACTACACATACACTACACGTACACTACACATACACTACACGTACACTACACATATACACTACACGTAAACTACACATACACTACACGTACACTACACATACACATACACTACACGTACACTATACATACACATACACTTCACATACACTACATGTACACTACACATACACTACACATACACTATATGTACAAAACATATTCACTACACATACATTATACGTACACTACACACACACTACACATACACTACACATACACTACACATACACTATACATACTCTACACATACACTACACATACACTACACGTACACTACACATACACTACACGTACACTACACGTACACTACACGTACACTACACGTACACTACACATACACTACACATACACTACACGTACACTACACGTACACTACACGTACACTACACATACACTACACATACACTATACTACACACATACACTACACGTACACTTCACATAGACTACACATACACTACACATACAATAAACATACACTACACATACACTACACATACACTACACATACACATCACATACACTACACGTACACTACACATAAACTATACATAAACAACACATACACTACACTTACACTACACATACACTACACATACACTATACATACACAACCCATACACTACACTTACACTACGCATACACTACACGTACACTACACGTACACTACACGTACCCTACACGTACACTACACATACACTACAAATACACTACACTACACACATACACTACGCGTCCACTTCACATACACTACACATACATTACATGTACACTATACATACACTACACGTACACTACACATACATTACACATACACTTAACATACAATACACATACACTTCACGTACACTACACATATACTACACATATACTTCACATACACTACACATAAACACTACACTTACACTACACATACACTACATGTACACTATAGGTACACTACACATACACTACACGTACACTACACACACACTACACACACACTACACATACACTAAGCATACACTACACATAATTACACATACACTACACGTACACTACACATACACTACACGTACACCACACATACACTACACATACACTACCCATACACTACACGTACACTACACATACATTACACAAACACTACACATAAACAATACATACACAACACATACACTACACATACACTACACATTATACATACACTATACATACACTACACATCCACTACACATACACTACACATACACTACACATACACTACACATACACATCACATACACTACACGTACACTACACATAAACTATACATAAACAACACATACACTACACTTACACTACACATACACTACACATACACTATACATACACAACCCATACACTACACTTACACTACGCATACACTACACGTACACTACACGTACACTACACGTACCCTACACGTACACTACACATACACTACAAATACACTACACTACACACATACACTACGCGTCCACTTCACATACACTACACATACATTACATGTACACTATACATACACTACACGTACACTACACATACATTACACATACACTTAACATACAATACACATACACTGCACATACACTACACATACACTACACACACTACACATACACTACACATAAACTACATATACACAACACATACACTACACGTACACTACACATACACTACACGTACACTACACGTACACTACACATACACTACACATACACTACACATACACTGCATGTACACATACACTACACGTGCACTACAAGTACGCTACACGTACACTACACGTACACTACACATACACTACACATACACTGCACATACACTACACTACACGTACACTACACGTACACTACACGTACACTACATGTACACATACACTACACATATACACATACACTACACGTACACTACACGTACGCTACATGTACACTACACATCCACTACACATACACTACACATACACTACATATACACTACACGTACACTATATGTACACTACACATACACTACACGTACACTACATGTACACTGCACATACACATACACTTCACATACACTACACGTACACTTCACATAGACTACACATACACTACACATACAATAAACATACACTAAACACATACAATAACGTACACTACACGTACACTACACATACACTACACATAAACAACACATACACTACACATACACAACACATACACTACATGTACACTACACATACACTACACATACACTACACGTACACTACACGTACGCTACACGTACACTACACATACACGTACACTACCCATACACTACACATACACGTACACTACACGTACACTACACTTACATTACACGTACACTACACGTACACTACACATACACTACACATACACTACACGTACACTACACGTACACTTCACATAGACTACACATACACTACACATACTCTACACACACAAAACACACATACACTACACACGCACTACACTTACACTACACATACACATACACTACACATACACTACACGTACACTACACATACACTACACATACACTACACATATACAATACACGTAAACTACACATACACTACACGTACACTACTCATACACATTCACTACACGTACACTATACGTACACATACACTACACATACACTACACGTACACTACACATACACTACACGTACACTACACATACACGATACATACACTACACTACAAACATGCACTTCACATACACTACATATACACTACACGTACACGATACGTACACTACACAGACTACACACACACTACACATACACTACACATACACTACACGTACACTACACATACACATACACTACACATAGACTACACGTACACTTCACATAGACTACACATACACTACGCATACAATAAACATACACTACACATACACTAAACACATACACTACACATACAATAAACATACACTACACATACACTACACATACACTACACATACACATCACATACACTACACGTACACTACACATAAACTATACATAAACAACACATACACTACACTTACACTACACATACACTACACATACACTATACATACACAACCCATACACTACACTTACACTACGCATACACTACACGTACACTACACGTACACTACACGTACCCTACACGTACACTACACATACACTACAAATACACTACACACATACACTACGCGTCCACTTCACATACACTACACATACATTACATGTACACTATACATACACTACACGTACACTACACATACATTACACATACACTTAACATACAATACACATACACTTCACGTACACTACACATATACTACACATATACTTCACATACACTACACATAAACACTACACTTACACTACACATACACTACATGTACACTATAGGTACACTACACATACACTACACGTACACTACACACACACTACACACACACTACACATACACTAAGCATACACTACACATAATTACACATACACTACACGTACACTACACATACACTACACGTACACCACACATACACTACACATACACTACCCATACACTACACGTACACTACACATACATTACACAAACACTACACATAAACAATACATACACAACACATACACTACACATACACTACACATTATACATACACTATACATACACTACACATCCACTACACATACACTACACATACACTACACATACACTACACATACACATCACATACACTACACGTACACTACACATAAACTATACATAAACAACACATACACTACACTTACACTACACATACACTACACATACACTATACATACACAACCCATACACTACACTTACACTACGCATACACTACACGTACACTACACGTACACTACACGTACCCTACACGTACACTACACATACACTACAAATACACTACACTACACACATACACTACGCGTCCACTTCACATACACTACACATACATTACATGTACACTATACATACACTACACGTACACTACACATACATTACACATACACTTAACATACAATACACATACACTGCACATACACTACACATACACTACACACACTACACATACACTACACATAAACTACATATACACAACACATACACTACACGTACACTACACATACACTACACGTACACTACACGTACACTACACATACACTACACATACACTACACATACACTGCATGTACACATACACTACACGTGCACTACAAGTACGCTACACGTACACTACACGTACACTACACATACACTACACATACACTGCACATACACTACACTACACGTACACTACACGTACACTACACGTACACTACATGTACACATACACTACACATATACACATACACTACACGTACACTACACGTACGCTACATGTACACTACACATCCACTACACATACACTACACATACACTACATATACACTACACGTACACTATATGTACACTACACATACACTACACGTACACTACATGTACACTGCACATACACATACACTTCACATACACTACACGTACACTTCACATAGACTACACATACACTACACATACAATAAACATACACTAAACACATACAATAACGTACACTACACGTACACTACACATACACTACACATAAACAACACATACACTACACATACACAACACATACACTACATGTACACTACACATACACTACACATACACTACACGTACACTACACGTACGCTACACGTACACTACACATACACGTACACTACCCATACACTACACATACACGTACACTACACGTACACTACACTTACATTACACGTACACTACACGTACACTACACATACACTACACATACACTACACGTACACTACACGTACACTTCACATAGACTACACATACACTACACATACTCTACACACACAAAACACACATACACTACACACGCACTACACTTACACTACACATACACATACACTACACATACACTACACGTACACTACACATACACTACACATACACTACACATATACAATACACGTAAACTACACATACACTACACGTACACTACTCATACACATTCACTACACGTACACTATACGTACACATACACTACACATACACTACACGTACACTACACATACACTACACGTACACTACACATACACGATACATACACTACACTACAAACATGCACTTCACATACACTACATATACACTACACGTACACGATACGTACACTACACAGACTACACACACACTACACATACACTACACATACACTACACGTACACTACACATACACATACACTACACATAGACTACACGTACACTTCACATAGACTACACATACACTACGCATACAATAAACATACACTACACATACACTAAACACATACACTACACGTACACTACACGTACACTACACATACACTACACATACACTACACATACACAACAAATACACTACATGTACACTACACATACACTACACATACACTACACATACACGTACACTACACGTACACTACACGTACACTACACGTACACTACACATAGACTACACATACACTACACATACTCTACACATACATTACACACATATTCTACACATACACTACACATACACAACACACATACACAACACATGCACTACACTTACACAACACATACACATACACTACACATACACTACACGTACACTACACGTACATTACACATACACTACTCATACAGTATACATACACTACACGTACACTACACATACACTACACATACACTACCCATACACTACACGTACACTACACATACATTACACAAACACTACACATACACTTCACGTACACTACACATACACTACACATACACTACACGTACACTTCACGTACACTACACGTACACTACACATACATTACACAAACACTACACATAAACTGTACATACACAACACATACACTACACATACACTACACATTATACATACGCTACACATCCACTACACATACACTACACGTACACTAAACGTACACTACACATACACTACACATACACTACACATACACATCACATAGACTACACATAAACTATACATACACAACACATACACTACACTTACACTACACATACACTACACATACACTATACATACACAACACATACACTACACTTACACTATGCATACACTACACGTACACTACACGTTCACTACACATACACTACACATACACTACAAATACACTACACTACACACATACACTACACGTCCACTTCACATACACTACACATATATTACACGTACACTACACATACATTACACATACACTACACATACAATACACGTACACTACACATACACTACACATACACTACACACACTATACATACACTACACATAAACTACATATACACAACACATACACTACACGTACACTACACCTACACTACACGTACACTACACGTACACTACACATACACTACACATACACTGCATGTACACATACACTACACATGCACTACACGTATGCTACACATACACTACACATGCACTACACATACACATACACTACACGTACACTATACATACACATACACTACACATACACTACACGTACACTAGAAGTACACTATACATACACGACACATACACTACACTACAAACATTCACTTCACATACACTACATATACACTACACGTACACTATACGTACACTACACACACTACACACACACTACACATACACTACACGTACACTACACGTACACTACACATACACATACACTACACATACACTACACGTACACTTCACATAGACTACACATACACTACACATACAATAAACATACACTACACATACACTAAACACATACACTACACGTACACTACACGTACGCTACACATGCACTACACATACACTACACATACACAACACATACACTACATGTACACTACACATACACTACACATACACTACACATACACGTACACTACACGTACACTACACAAACACTACACGTACACTACACATAGACTACACATACATTACACACATACTCTACACATACACTACACATACACAACACACATACACAACACATGCACTACACTTACACAACACATACACATACACTACACATACACTACACGTACACTACACGTACATTACACATACACTACTCATACAGTATACATACACTACACGTACACTACACATACACTACACATACACTACCCATACACTACACGTACACTACACATACATTACACAAATACTACACATACACTACACGTACACTACACATACACTACACATACACTACACGTACACTTCACGTACACTACACGTACACTACACATACATTACACAAACACTACACATAAACTGTACATACACAACACATACACTACACATACACTACACATTATACATACGCTACACATCCACTACACATACACTACACGTACACTAAACGTACACAACACATACACTACACATACACTACACATACACATCACATACACTACACATAAACTATACATACACAACACATACACTACACTTACACTACACATACACTACACATACACTATACATACACAACACATACACTACACTTACACTATGCATACATTACACGTACACTACACGTACACTACACATACACTACACATACACTACAAATACACTTCACTACACACATACACTACACGTCCACTTCACATACAATACACATACATTACACGTACACTACACATACATTACACATACACTACACATACAATACACGTACACTACACATACACTACACATACACAACACACACTATACATACACTACACATAAACTACATATACACAACACATACACTTCACGTACACTACACCTACACTACACGTACACTACACGTACACTACACATACACTACACATACACTGCATGTACACATACACTGCATGTACACATACACTACACGTGCACTACACGTATGCTACACATACACTACACATGCACTACACGTACACTACACGTACACTACACGTACACTACACACACACTACACGTACACTACACATACACTACACTACACGTACACTACACGTACACTACACACACACTACACGCACACTACACATACACTACACTACACGTACACTACACGTACACATACACTACACATACACTACACATACACATACATGTACACTACACGTACACTACACGTACACTCCACGTACACTACACATTTACTACACATACACTACACATACACTACACGTACATAACACGTACACTACACATACACTACACATACACTACACGTACACTTGACATAGACTACACATACACTACACATACAATAAACATACACTACACATACACTAAACACATACACTACACGTACACTACACGTACACTACACATAAACTACACATACACTACACATACACAACACATACACTACATGTACACTACACATACACTACACATACACTACACATACACGTACACTACACGTACACTACACGTACACTACACGTACACTACACATAGACTACACATAGACTACACATACTCTACACATACATTACACACATACTCTACGCATACACTACACATACACAACACACATACACAACACATGCACTACACTTACACAACACTTACACATACACTACACATACACTACACGTACACTACACATACACTACACATACACTACACATATACACTACACGTAAACTACACATACACTACACGTACACTACACATACACATACACTACACGTACACTATACATACACATACACTTCACATACACTACATGTACACTACACATACACTACACATACACTATATGTACAAAACATATTCACTACACATACACTATACGTACACTACACACACACTACACATACACTACACATACACTACACATACACTATACATACTCTACACATACACTACACATACACTACACGTACACTACACATACACTACACGTACACTACACGTACACTACACGTACACTACACGTACACTACACATACACTACACGTACACTACACGTACACTACACGTACACTACACATACACTACACATACACTATACTACACACATACACTACACGTACACTTCACATAGACTACACATACACTACACATACAATAAACATACACTACACATACACTAAACACATACACTACACGTACACTACACGTACACTACACATACACTACACATACACTACACATACACAACACATACACTACATGTGCACTACACATACACTACACATACACTACACATACACGTACAATACACGTACACTACACGTACACTACACGTACACTACACATAGACTACACATACACTACACATACTCTACACATACATTACACACATACTCTACACATACACTACACATACACAACACACATACACAACACATGCACTACACTTACACAACACATACACATACACTACACATACACTACACGTACACTACTCGTACATTACACATACACTACTCATACAGTATACATACACTACACGTACACTACACATACACTACACATACACTACCCATACACTACACGTACACTACACATACATTACACAAACACTACACATACACTACACGTACACTACACGTAAGCTACACATACACTACACGTACACTACACATACACTACACTACACGTACACTACACGTACACATACACTACACATACACTACACATACACATACATGTACACTACACGTACACTACACGTACACTCCACGTACACTACACATTTACTACACATACACTACACATACACTACACGTACATAACACGTACACTACACATACACTACACATACACTACACGTACACTTGACATAGACTACACATACACTACACATACAATAAACATACACTACACATACACTAAACACATACACTACACGTACACTACACGTACACTACACATAAACTACACATACACTACACATACACAACACATACACTACATGTACACTACACATACACTACACATACACTACACATACACGTACACTACACGTACACTACACGTACACTACACGTACACTACACATAGACTACACATAGACTACACATACTCTACACATACATTACACACATACTCTACACATACACTACACATACACAACACACATACACAACACATGCACTACACTTACACAACACTTACACATACACTACACATACACTTCACGTACACTACACATACACTACACATACACTACACATATACACTACACGTAAACTACACATACACTACACGTACACTACACATACACATACACTACACGTACACTATACATACACATACACTTCACATACACTACATGTACACTACACATACACTACACATACACTATATGTACAAAACATATTCACTACACATACACTATACGTACACTACACACACACTACACATACACTACACATACACTACACATACACTATACATACTCTACACATACACTACACATACACTACACGTACACTACACATACACTACACGTACACTACACGTACACTACACGTACACTACACGTACACTACACATACACTACACGTACACTACACGTACACTACACGTACACTACACATACACTACACATACACTATACTACACACATACACTACACGTACACTTCACATAGACTACACATACACTACACATACAATAAACATACACTACACATACACTAAACACATACACTACACGTACACTACACGTACACTACACATACACTACACATACACTACACATACACAACACATACACTACATGTACTCTACACATACACTACACATACACTACACATACACGTACAATACACGTACACTACACGTACACTACACGTACACTACACATAGACTACACATACACTACACATACTCTACACATACATTACACACATACTCTACACATACACTACACATACACAACACACATACACAACACATGCACTACACTTACACAACACATACACATACACTACACATACACTACACGTACACTACTCGTACATTACACATACACTACTCATACAGTATACATACACTACACGTACACTACACATACACTACACATACACTACCCATACACTACACGTACACTACACATACATTACACAAACACTACACATACACTACACGTACACTACACGTAAGCTACACATACACTACACGTACACTACACATACACTACACTACACGTACACTACACGTACACATACACTACACATACACTACACATACACATACATGTACACTACACGTACACTACACGTACACTCCACGTACACTACACATTTACTACACATACACTACACATACACTACACGTACATAACACGTACACTACACATACACTACACATACACTACACGTACACTTGACATAGACTACACATACACTACACATACAATAAACATACACTACACATACACTAAACACATACACTACACGTACACTACACGTACACTACACATAAACTACACATACACTACACATACACAACACATACACTACATGTACACTACACATACACTACACATACACTACACATACACGTACACTACACGTACACTACACGTACACTACACGTACACTACACATAGACTACACATAGACTACACATACTCTACACATACATTACACACATACTCTACACATACACTACACATACACAACACACATACACAACACATGCACTACACTTACACAACACTTACACATACACTACACATACACTACACGTACACTACACATACACTACACATACACTACACATATACACTACACGTAAACTACACATACACTACACGTACACTACACATACACATACACTACACGTACACTATACATACACATACACTTC
Source organism: Procambarus clarkii (assembly GCF_040958095.1). Lineage (NCBI taxonomy): Eukaryota > Metazoa > Arthropoda > Malacostraca > Decapoda > Cambaridae > Procambarus > Procambarus clarkii. The sequence goes on along the minus strand of NC_091168.1, from coordinate 42,525,628 downwards.
ACATACACTACATGTACACTACACATACACTACACATACACTATATGTACAAAACATATTCACTACACATACACTATACGTACACTACACACACACTACACATACACTACACATACACTACACATACACTATACATACTCTACACATACACTACACATACACTACACGTACACTACACATACACTACACGTACACTACACGTACACTACACGTACACTACACGTACACTACACATACACTACACGTACACTACACGTACACTACACGTACACTACACATACACTACACATACACTATACTACACACATACACTACACGTACACTTCACATAGACTACACATACACTACACATACAATAAACATACACTACACATACACTAAACACATACACTACACGTACACTACACGTACACTACACATACACTACACATACACTACACATACACAACACATACACTACATGTACACTACACATACACTACACATACACTACACATACACGTACAATACACGTACACTACACGTACACTACACGTACACTACACATAGACTACACATACACTACACATACTCTACACATACATTACACACATACTCTACACATACACTACACATACACAACACACATACACAACACATGCACTACACTTACACAACACATACACATACACTACACATACACTACACGTACATTACTCGTACATTACACATACACTACTCATACAGTATACATACACTACACGTACACTACACATACACTACACATACACTACCCATACACTACACGTACACTACACATACATTACACAAACACTACACATACACTACACGTACACTACACGTAAGCTACACATACACTACACGTACACTACACATACACATACACTACACGTACACTATACATACACATACACTACACATACACTACACGTACACTACACATACACTACACGTACACTATACATACACGACACATACACTACACTACAAACATGCACTTCACATACACTACATATACACTACACGTACACTATACGTACACTACACACACTACACACACACTACACATACACTACACGTACACTACACGTACACTCCACGTACACTACACATTTACTACACATACACTACACATACACTACACGTACATTACACGTACACTACACATACACATACACTACACATACACTACACGTACACTTGACATAGACTACACATACACTACACATACAATAAACATACACTACACATACACTAAACACATACACTACACGTACACTACACGTACACTACACATAAACTACACATACACTACACATACACAACACATACACTACATGTACACTACACATACACTACACATACACTACACATACACGTACACTACACGTACACTACACGTACACTACACGTACACTACACATAGACTACACATGTCGGAAAATCCGACACCATTTAATATATCATACAGACAGATAAGAGCTGTGTTGTATAAACAAGTTACCCATAGAAAACGTAACTTGTAGTGGAATTACCGTCTAAAGAAAACGGGATATCATCACCACATACTATTATAATTCACCACCTATTATGGTGGGAATTATTCTTAAATACATTAGTCTTTGGACTTTACCATCATAAAAACATCTTATATAAATTAACTTAATTATCAATATTAAAGTAGAGTAAATGTGACCCTTCTATCACGTTCTGAAATCTGGACAATGTAAGCCAGGCGTCAGAGTGAGGAGGAGGGCAGCCATTGTTATTGAGACCAGAGGCTCACACGGGAGCAAATTCGGCTCCTGTTAATTTTACTTGGACGTAGTGTTATGGAAACCAAAGGTACCATCTCCAACACGATGTCTACAATTCAAGTTAAGTGTCTATCCGAAACCCGTTTATCATTCATTTATGGCCATTAATGTCAGGATATAGGGTGACCCGGTTAGATTACGTGGAAGCCTCAAACTAAAGGTAATTAAGCCAGGTCTTCAATGTTCCATGTACTGTATAGTGTTTTCTCTGAAATACTTGTCATATATAGGATTCTGGCTTCACAGCTAGCGCACTTTTGACAGGTCAAGACGAGGATGGAAGATTTGTGCACCAGTTACTGGGTGATATGGAAGCTACCTCAAAGAGGATAATTTGGTGTCTTCACCCTAGTTATACCTGGTGGACTAACCTGCTGTACTATAAGATAAGGAACCTCTTTAATGTATGTAGTTATTTCTGTAGTTTGATTGGCTGCATATATATATTAATTTAATAACCCCCCCCCCTAATGTGTAGAGGATCGATTTGTGAGATTATGAGATTATTGCAGAAATACAGTCCACTTATCATTATACAAATTGCTATCGAAGTATATAAATTAACGTAAATATAAATTCATATAAATTAAATAAATATAAATCTCACAGGTCGGTTCCCACAACACATACACTACACATACTCTACACATACATTACACACATACTCTACACATACACTACACATACACAACACACATACACAACACATGCACTACACTTACACAACACATACACATACACTACACATACACTACACGTACACTACACATACACTACACGTACACTACACATATACACTACACGTAAACTACACATACACTACACGTACACTACACATACACATACACTACACGTACACTATACATACACATACACTTCACATACACTACATGTACACTACACATACACTACACATACACTATATGTACAAAACATATTCACTACACATACATTATACGTACACTACACACACACTACACATACACTACACATACACTACACATACACTATACATACTCTACACATACACTACACATACACTACACGTACACTACACATACACTACACGTACACTACACGTACACTACACGTACACTACACGTACACTACACATACACTACACATACACTACACGTACACTACACGTACACTACACGTACACTACACATACACTACACATACACTATACTACACACATACACTACACGTACACTTCACATAGACTACACATACACTACACATACAATAAACATACACTACACATACACTAAACACATACACTACACGTACACTACACGTACACTACACATACACTACACATACAGTACATATACACAACACATACACTACATGTACACTACACATACACTACACATACACTACACATACACGTACACTACACGTACACTACACGTACACTACACGTACACTACACATAGACTACACATACACTACACATACTCTACACATACATTACACACATACTCTACACATACACTACACATACACAACACACATACACAACACATGCACTACACTTACACAACACATACACATACACTACACATACACTACACGTACACTACACGTACATTACACATACATTACTCATACAGTATACATACACTACACGTACACTACACATACACTACACATACACTACCCATACACTACACGTACACTACACATACATTACACAAACACTAAACATACACTACACGTACACTACACATACACTACACATACACTACACGTACACTTCACGTACACTACACGTACACTACACATACATTACACAAACACTACACATAAACTGTACATACACAACACATACACTACACATTATACATACGCTACACATCCACTACACATACACTACACGTACACTAAACGTACACTACACATACACTACACATACACTACACATACACATCACATAGACTACACATAAACTATACATACACAACACATACTCTACACTTACACTACACATACACTACACATACACTGTACATACACAACACATACACTACACTTACACTATGCATACACTACACGTACACTACACGTACACTACACATACACTACACATACACTACAAATACACTACACTACACACATACACTACACGTCCACTTCACATACACTACACATACATTACACGTACACTACACATACATTACACATACACTACACATACAATACACGTACACTACACATACACTACACATACACTACACACACTATACATACACTACACATAAACTACATATACATAACACATACACTACACCTACACTACACCTACACTACACGTACACTACACATACACTACACATACACTGCATGTACACATACACTACACGTGCACTACACGTATGCTACACATACACTACACATGCACTACACGTACACTACACGTACACTACACGTACACTACACACACACTACACTTACACTACACATACACTACACTACACGTACACTACACGTACACTACACACACACTACACGTACACTACACATACACTACACTACACGTACACTACACGTACACTACACGTACACATGCACTACACATACACTACACATTAACATACATGTACACTACACGTACACTACACGTACACTCCACGTACACTACACATTTACTACACATACACTACACATACACTACATGTACATTACACGTACACTACACATACACATACACTACACGTACACTTCACATAGACTACACATACACTACACATACAATAAACATACACTACACATACACTAAACACATACACTACACGTACACTACACATACACTACACATACACTACACATACACAACACATACACTACATGTACACTACACATACACTACACATACACTACACATACACGTACACTACACGTACACTACACGTACACTACACGTACACTACACATAGACTACACATACACTACACATACTCTACACATACATTACACACATACTCTACACATACACTACACATACACAACACACATACACAACACATGCACTACACTTACACAACACATACACATACACTACACATACACTACACGTACACTACACATACACTACACATACACTACACATATACACTACACGTAAACTACACATACACTACAAGTACACTACACATACACATACACTACACGTACACTATACATACACATACACTTCATATACACTACATGTACACTACACATACACTACACATACACTACATGTACAAAACATATTCACTACGGCGGCGGTGGCGGATAGTGGCGGCGGGCGGACAGGGCGGCGGCGGGCGGACAGTGGCGGCGGGAGGACAGTGGCGGCGGGCGGACAGTGGCGGCTGTGGCGGATAGTGGCGGCGGGCGGACCGTGGCGGCGGTGGTGGACAGTGGCGGCGGCGGGCGGACAGTGGCGGCGGCGGGCGAACAGTGGCGGCGGCGGGCGGACAGTGGAGGCGGCGGGCGGACAGTGGAGGCGGCGGGCGGACAGTGGAGGCGGCGGGCGGACAGTGGAGGCGGCGGGCGGACAGTGGAGGCGGCGGGCGGACAGTGGAGGCGGCGGGCGGACAGTGGCGGCGGCGGGCGGACAGTGGCGGCGGCGGGCGGACAGTGGCGGCGGCGGGCGGACAGTGGCGGCGGCGGGCGGACAGTGGCGGCGGCGGGCGGACAGTGGCGGCGGCGGGCGGACAGTGGCGGCGGCGGGCGGACAGTGGCGGCGGCGGGCGGACAGTGGCGGCGGCGGGCGGACAGTGGCGGCGGCGGGCGGACAGTGGAGGCGGCGGGCGGACAGTGGAGGCGGCGGGCGGACAGTGGAGGCGGCGGGCGGACAGTGGTGGCGGCGGGCGGACAGTGGTGGCGGCGGGCGGACAGTGGTGGCGGCGGGCGGACAGTGGTGGCGGCGGGCGGACAGTGGCGGCGGTAGCGGACAGTGGCGGCGGTGGCGGACAGTGGCGGCGGTGGCGGACAGTGGCGGCGGTGGCGGACAGTGGCGGCGGTGGCGGACACTGGCGGCTGTGTCTGGCGGGCGGTGGCGGGGTCTGTGATGAGTGGTGGCGGCTGGCGGTGGTGGGTGGTGGCGGCGGTGGTGGTGGGTGGTGGTGGCGGTGGCGGCGGCTGGTGGTGGCGGCGGTGGTGGTGGGTGGTGGTGGTGGCGGGTGGTGGTGGTGGCGGCGGCGGCTGGTGGTGGTGGGTGGTGGCGGCGGTGGTGGTGGGTGGTGGTGGCGGCGGCGGCGGGTGGTGGGTGGCGGCGGCGGGTGGTGGTGGTGGGTGGCGGCGGCGGGTGGTGGTGGTGGGTGGTGGCGGCGGGTGGTGGTGGTGGGTGGTGGCGGCGGGTGGTGGTGGTGGGTGGTGGCGGCGGGTGGTGGTGGGTGGTGGCGGCGGGTGGTGGTGGGTGGTGGCGGCTGTGGTGGGTGGTGGCGGGCGGTGGCGGGCGGTGGCGGGCGGCGGCGGCTGTGGTGGGTGGTGACGATCGGCGGTGGGGGGGGCTGGTGGCGGCTGGCGGTGGCGGCTTGCGGTGGCGACTGTGGCAACGGGCGGTGACTGCTGATAGCGGGCGGTGGTGGCGGCTGGTGGCAGGTGGTGGTGGCGGTGGTGGCGGCTGGTGGTGGTGGCAGCTGGTGGCGGTGATGGCGGCTGGTGGTGGTGGCAGCTGGTGGCGGTGGTGGTGGCGGCTGGTGGTGGTGGCAGCTGGTGGCGGTGATGGCGGCTGGTGGTGGTGGTGGTGGTGGTGATGGCGGCTGGTGGCGGGCGGTGGCGGCTTGTGGCGGCTGGTGGTGGCGGCTTGTGGCGGCTGGTGGTGGCGGCGGTGGTGGGTGGTGGTGGTGCCGGCTGTGGTGGGTGGTGGCGGTGGTGTCGGCGGCGGCTGTGGTGGGTGGTGGCGGCGGCGGCGGTGATGGGTGGTGGCGGCGGCGGTGGTGGTGGGTGGTGGTGGCGGCGGCGGTGATGGGTGATGGCGGCGGTGGTGGTGGGTGGTGGTGGCGGCGGCGGCTGGTGGTGGTGGTGGGTGGTGGTGCTGGGTGGTGGCGGCGGGTGGCGGTGGTGGGTGGCGGGTGGCGGCTGGTGGTGGGTGGTGGCGGCGGGTGGTGAGTGGCGGTGGTGGGTGGCGGTGGCTGGTGGCGGGTGCATGGTGGTGTGTGGCGGTGGCTGGTGGCGGGTGGTGGTGGGTGGCGGTGGCTGGTGGCGGGTGGCGGTGGCTGGTGGCGGGTGGCGGCTGGTGGTGGGTGGTGGCGGCTGGTGGTGGGTGGTGGCGGGTGGCGGTGGTGGGTGGCGGTGGCGGGTGGCGGCTGGTGGTGGGTGGTGGCGGGTGGCGGCTGGTGGTGGGTGGTGGCGGGTGGCGGCTGGTGGTGGCGGGTGGCGGCTGGTGGTGGGTGGTGGCGGGTGGCGGCTGGTGGTGGGTGGTGGCGGGTGGCGGCTGGTGGTGGGTGGTGGCGGGTGGTGGGTGGCGGCGGGTGGTGGGTGGCGGCGGGTGGCGGCGGGTGGCGGCTGGTGGTGGGTGGCGGCTGGCGGCTGGTGGTGGGTGGTGGCGGGTGGCGGCTGGTGGTGGGTGGTGGCGGCGGGTGGTGAGTGGCGGTGGTGGGTGGCGGTGGCTGGTGGCGGGTGGCGGCTGGTGGTGGGTGGTGGCGGGTGGCGGCTGGTGGTGGGTGGTGGCGGGTGGCGGCTGGTGGTGGGTGGTGGCGGGTGGCGGCGGGTGGCGGCTGGTGGTGGGTGGTGGCAGGTGGCGGCTGGTGGTGGGTGGCGGCGGGTGGCGGCTGGTGGTGGGTGGCGGGTGGCGGCGGGTGGCGGCTGGTGGCGGCTGGTGGTGGGTGGTGGCGGGTGGCGGCTGGTGGTGGGCGGCGGGTGGCGGCTGGTGGCGGCTGGTGGCGGCCAGCTGGGACACACCCTTCTCCACTGTAGGTCTGAGTACAACTAACCATATGTCTCTCTCACCCACCAGAACAGTGTTGCCAGCTTGCGCTCTCAAAATGTTTCCTTCAAAGATTGTATATTATCTTTGAACAACAAGTTTGATTATCAAGGAAATAATGCATATATTATTGTCACATTAATACTGTGCAATATCTTATTACATTCCTGCTAAAGAATTATAATTTGAAACAGGACAAAAAATCCCACATATATATAAAAACCAACATTAGAGATCACGAGGCCTAGGCCTCGCCTGTGACCACACATCCTGCCTCCCTGGCCTGCTACACTCACACACCTCACACTCTTAACTCTCTCATAATCACTCTCACTCTCTTACTCTGTCACTCTTACTCTGTCACTCTTACTCTGTCACTCTTACTCTGTCACTCTTACTCTGTCACTCTTACTCTCTGTCACTCTCTTACTCTGTCACTCTTACTCTCTGTCACTCTTACTCTCTGTCACTCTTACTCTCTGTCACTCTTACTCTCTGTCACTCTTACTCTCTGTCACTCTTACTCTCTGTCACTCTTACTCTCTGTCACTCTTACTCTCTGTCACTCTTACTCTCTGTCACTCTTACTCTCTGTCACTCTTACTCTCTGTCACTCTTACTCTCTGTCACTCTTACTCTCTGTCACTCTTACTCTCTGTCACTCTTACTCTCTGTCACTCTTACTCTCTGTCACTCTTACTCTCTGTCACTCTTACTCTCTGTCACTCTTACTCTCTGTCACTCTTACTCTCTGTCACTCTTACTCTCTGTCACTCTTACTCTCTGTCACTCTTACTCTCTGTCACTCTTACTCTCTGTCACTCTTACTCTCTGTCACTCTTACTCTCTGTCACTCTTACTCTCTGTCACTCTTACTCTCTGTCACTCTTACTCTCTGTCACTCTTACTCTCTGTCACTCTTACTCTCTGTCACTCTTACTCTCTGTCACTCTTACTCTCTGTCACTCTTACTCTCTGTCACTCTTACTCTCTGTCACTCTTACTCTCTGTCACTCTTACTCTCTGTCACTCTTACTCTCTGTCACTCTTACTCTCTGTCACTCTTACTCTCTGTCACTCTTACTCTCTGTCACTCTTACTCTCTGTCACTCTTACTCTCTGTCACTCTTACTCTCTGTCACTCTTACTCTCTGTCACTCTTACTCTCTGTCACTCTTACTCTCTGTCACTCTTACTCTCTGTCACTCTTACTCTCTGTCACTCTTACTCTCTGTCACTCTTACTCTCTGTCACTCTTACTCTCTGTCACTCTTACTCTCTGTCACTCTTACTCTCTGTCACTCTTACTCTCTGTCACTCTTACTCTCTGTCACTCTTACTCTCTGTCACTCTTACTCTCTGTCACTCTTACTCTCTGTCACTCTTACTCTCTGTCACTCTTACTCTCTGTCACTCTTACTCTCTGTCACTCTTACTCTCTGTCACTCTTACTCTCTGTCACTCTTACTCTCTGTCACTCTTACTCTCTGTCACTCTTACTCTCTGTCACTCTTACTCTCTGTCACTCTTACTCTCTGTCACTCTTACTCTCTGTCACTCTTACTCTCTGTCACTCTTACTCTCTGTCACTCTTACTCTCTGTCACTCTTACTCTCTGTCACTCTTACTCTCTGTCACTCTTACTCTCTGTCACTCTTACTCTCTGTCACTCTTACTCTCTGTCACTCTTACTCTCTGTCACTCTTACTCTCTGTCACTCTTACTCTCTGTCACTCTTACTCTCTGTCACTCTTACTCTCTGTCACTCTTACTCTCTGTCACTCTTACTCTCTGTCACTCTTACTCTCTGTCACTCTTACTCTCTGTCACTCTTACTCTCTGTCACTCTTACTCTCTGTCACTCTTACTCTCTGTCACTCTTACTCTCTGTCACTCTTACTCTCTGTCACTCTTACTCTCTGTCACTCTTACTCTCTGTCACTCTTACTCTCTGTCACTCTTACTCTCTGTCACTCTTACTCTCTGTCACTCTTACTCTCTGTCACTCTTACTCTCTGTCACTCTTACTCTCTGTCACTCTTACTCTCTGTCACTCTTACTCTCTGTCACTCTTACTCTCTGTCACTCTTACTCTGTCATTCTTACTCACTCTCAGTCACCCTTACCCATTCATACTCACTCTCTCACTCTTACTCTCATACTCTTACTCTCAATTACTCTTACTCTCAATCACTCTTACTCCCAATCACTCCTACTCCCAATCACTCCTACTCTCAATCACTCCTACTCTCATTCTTACTCTTACTCTTACTCCCAATCACTCTTACTCTCAATCACTCTTATTCTCATTCTTACTCTCACTCTTACTCTTACTCCCAATCACTCTTACTCCCAATCACTCTTACTCCCAATCACTCTTACTCTCAATCACTCTTACTCTCAATCACTCTTACTCTCATTCTTACTCTTACTCACTCTTACTCTCAATCACTCTTATTCTCATTCTTACTCCTACTCTCACTCTAACTCCTACTCCCAATCACTCTTACTCCCAATCACTCTTACTCTCAATCACTCTTACTCCCAATCACTCTTACTCTCAATCACTCTTACTCTCAATCACTCTTACTCTCACTAACTCTCAATCACTCTTACTCTCACTCTAACTCTCAATCACTCTTACTCTCATACTCACCCTTACTCTCAATCACTTTACTCTCACTCTTACTCATTCTGTCACTCTTACTCACTCTGTCACTCTTACTCACTCTCAGTCACTCTTACTTATACTCACTCTTACTCACACTTACACACTCTCTGGCACTCTCACTCACCTTCATTCACTCTTACCCACTCTCGCTCACTCTTACTCACTCTAGTTAATAAGAACACGCCAATATAAGACAACAAAACGTTTTCAGATTCGTTCTCACCACTTGCCAGCAACTTTTATAATTTATATAAATTATCTTAGGGAATAATACATAAATTATATATTTAAACATGATATTAGTGTTTAGTGGAATGCATAAGGAGTCAAATTGTGTTAAAAAGAGCGATTTTTAGAAAATTTGGAAAACTACTTTTTTCTGTTCATATTATAACTAAATGGATTTTAAAGGTTTCACTCAGCCAATATATATCATTCACAATTTATTAATGAATTTTACAAAAAAACACCATAAATTTTATATTTAAACATGTAAAAACTATTTGTTTTACATTTGGAAGAAAATAATTGTAGAAAAACAATTTATAATTAAACCTTTGTGTTTGGATTTTTTGAGTAAAAGTTTCTCAAAGGCTCTCCTGCACCATTCTCAATGCAAATCATTCCCACACCTATGGGAAGAGATAGGCGAACGTTGTGTAGATGATTTGTGTTTGCTGGGCATACACTATACGTACACTACACACACACTACACATACACTACACATACACTACACATACACTATACATACTCTACACATACACTACACATACACTACACGTACACTACACATACACTACACGTACACTACACGTACACTACACGTACACTACACGTACACTACACATTCACTACACATACACTACACATACACTACATATACACTACACGTACACTATATGTACACTACACATTCACTACACGTACACTACATGTACACTGCACATACACATACACTTCACATACACTACACGTACACTTCACATAGACTACACATACACTACACATACAATAAACATACACTAAACACACACAATAACGTACACTACACGTACACGACACATACACTACACATAAACAACACATACACTACACATACACAACACATACACTACATGTACACTACACATACACTACACATACACTACACGTACACTACATGTACGCTACACGTACACTACACATACACGTACACTACACATACACTACACATACACGTACACTACACGTACACTACACTTACATTACACGTACACTACACGTACACTACACATACACTACACATACACTACACGTACACTACACGTACACTACACGTACACTACACGTACACTTCACATAGACTACACATACACTACACATACTCTACACATACACTACACATACACAACACACATACACTACACATGCACTACACTTACACTACACATACACATACACTACATATACACTACACGTACACTACACATACACTACACATACACTACACATATGCAATAAACGTAAACTACACATACACTACACGTACATTACACATACACATACACTACACGTACACTATACATACACATACACTACACATACACTTCACGTACACTACACATACACTACACGTACACTACACATACACGATACATACACTACACTACAAACATGCACTTCACATACACTACATATACACTACACGTACACTATACGTACACTACACACACTACACACACACTACACATACACTACATGTACACTACACATACACTACACATACACTACACATACACGTACACTACACGTACACTACACGTACACTACACATACACAACACACATACACAACACATGCACTACACTTACACAACACATACACATACACTACACGTACACTACACGTACATTACACATACACTACTCATACAGTATACATACACTACACGTACACTACACATACACTACACATACACTACCCATACACTACACGTACACTACACATACATTACACAAATACTACACATACACTACACGTACACTACACATACACTACACATACACTACACGTACACTTCACGTACACTACACGTACACTACACATACATTACACAAACACTACACATAAACTGTACATACACAACACATACACTACACATTATACATACGCTACACATCCACTACACATACACTACACGTACACTAAACGTACACTACACATACACTACACATACACTACACATACACATCACATACACTACACATAAACTATACATACACAACACATACACTACACTTACACTATGCATACACAACACGTACACTACACGTACACTACACATACACTATACATACACTACAAATACACTACACTACACACATACACTACACGTCCACTTCACATACAATACACATACATTACACGTACACTACACATACATTACACATACACTACACATACAATACACGTACACTACACATACACTACACACACTATACATACACTTCACATAAACTACATATACACAACACATACACTACACGTACACTACACCTACACTACATGTACACTACACGTATACTACACATACAGTACACATACACTGCATGTACACATACACTACACGTGCACTACACGTATGCTACACATACACTACACATGCACTACACGTACACTACACGTACACTACACGTACACTACACGTACACTACACGTACACTACACATACACTACACTACACGTACACTACACGTACACAACACACACACTACACGTACACTACACATACACTTCACTACATGTACACTACACGTACACATACACTACACATACACTACACATACACATACATGTACACTACACGTACACTACACGTACACTACACGTACACTCCACGTACACTACACATTTACTACACATACACTACACATACACTACACGTACATTATACGTACACTACACATACACATACACTACACATACACTACACGTACACTTCACATAGACTACACATACACTACACATACAATAAACATACACTACACATACACTAAACACATACACTACACGTACACTACATGTACACTACACATAAACTACACATACACTACACATACACAACACATACACTACATGTACACTAAACATACACTACACATACACTACACATACACGTACACTACACGTACACTACACGTACACTACACGTACACTACACATAGACTACACATACACTACACATACTCTACACATACATTACACACATACTCTACACATACACTACACATACACAACACACATACACAACACATGCACTACACTTACACAACACATACACATACACTACACATACACTACACGTACACTACACATACACTACACATACACTACACATATACACTACACGTAAACTACACATACACTACACGTACACTACACATACACATACACTACACGTACACTATACATACACATACACTTCACATACACTACATGTACACTACACATACACTACACATACACTACATGTACAAAACATATTCACTACACAAACACTATACGTACACTACACACACACTACACATACACTACACATACACTACACATACACTATACATACTCTACACATACACTACACATACACTACACGTACACTATACATACACTACACGTACACTACACGTACACTACACGTACACTACACGTACACTACACATACACTACACATACACTACACGTACACTACACGTACACTACACATACACTACACATACACTATACTACACACATACACTACACGTACACTACACATACACTACACTTACACTACACTTACACTACACATACACAACACATACACTACACATACACTACACATACACTACACGTACACTACACATACACTACACTTACACTACACTTACACTACACATACACAACACATACACTACACATACACTACACATACACTACACATACACTACACATTCACTACACATACACTACACTAACACTACACGTACATTACACACACACTACACATACACTACACATACAATACACATACACTACACTACGCATACATTACACGTACACTACACATACGCTACACATACACTACACACACTATACATGCACTACACATTGTCACGTGGGGGTGGGGTGGTCCGGGGATCTGCTAACACTCGGCTGCTAGGGGCTCAAAGGCCCAAATACTCAGCCCCTCCGACTCCCTGGATTCACCGGAGTCTCCTTGGTCACACAAGAGAGGACCAACAATGCCCACCTCCGCAGGTCTTTGCTTCCACCACAAAGGGGTGCCACTGATTCACCCTGGAATCCCTTCAGTCAAACACGGGGAAACTGCTGTTAACAGTTCCGGCCTAGACCCGTGGGGGAGTGAAGGAAGACTCAGGCTTACCTATAACCATAACCTCCCTGAGTCTTGCCTGCCAGACAAAAAAAGGTTGCAGGAACTCCTTTCCCGCCTGTCTTCTCTATCTTCCTCTTAGCAAGGTCGCCAGCTGGGTTATTATATCTGCACCCCAGCAATGCAGTTCAGTGGGTGTATTATATATTGTTTGTAGCCAGAAATGTATGCTCATAGAGAAATATCATAAATGAAGGCACACTCAAACACAGTAATAAAATGTGTGGATTTACTGATGCAAATTACATGAACACACACACACAATCACAAGTAATACATGAATATGGAATATGGATAATGAGTCTGGAGATCGTCAGCCTCTTCTTCCACGACCTCCAACACTCCTTCAACTGGGCAGGAAGACAGGAGTCTCACACTCTCACAGGAGGGCCTCTTCACCACGTCGGCACCTCTTCTTCACTGTCCTGCCATCCATACACACTGTCCTCTCTGACAGTCCTGGACACAAGCTGCTTTGCAGCCTATTCTACTATTAAAGTAATAAAGTCTTGCTGCCACATACACAAGTAAATATTGTGGCCTAACTAGCCTACTCATACAAGGGGTAATGGGAGGGAAAATGATCTACCTTACATTCCTGGCTCACGACGCCTGTCCCTCGATGGTGTGAGGTTCCCACGCTTCCTTGGGTCGATCCTTGACGCTCCAGGGCGTTCCACAGGTCCTCAGGTGTCGTGAAGCCTTCGCGTCGTCGCCGTTCCAATCCCTGAGATTCAGCTGCCCCAATCCTGGTTCATCGATGGGCAGCTGAGCTAGTCACTATTTTTCCCCACACTCGCCTCTCCCACAAGGCGTTGCTCCTGGTCCTAGGCACGGTGTCGTCCTTCCAAGATTCTCAGTGGATGTGACCCCAGTCACAGCTAGGCCTGCCCGCCCACCTTCCAGACCTCAACGTCCAGCCAGCGGCGCCGCCCAGCGTCGTCGCCGACTATTTTCCAAGTTTGGCACTTCTCTGCTCACTGAACTTGGTTCCTCTTTCGCTTCCCAGAAGCGCAAGGTCTCCAATAACTATGATGGGCTGCAATGGCCAGCTCAAACCACTGAACAAGGCTTGCAGAGCCTCCAATCCTTGGGAGCAGACCGAGGCGCGTCCTGTCGCTTCCAAGGTCAGAACAACTCTCTGACGTTGGCGCCGCCCGGGGCACTCGGTGACGTCATGGCGGGCCCTGATTTGTCGCCCGCGACCTAGCTCGGCCAATCCGCGATCGGCTTGTGTCCCTTCCAAAAGGTCATATCTGCCGTAGGGGATACTGTTTCATTTTATAACAGGGCGCCAATTTTCCTTTATTTACAACTTATAATATACCTTCCTTCCCTTAACTGGCAGCCGGTCTGGTCGCCACATATATCATTAGACTCCCTGAACCTCAGAGAATCAGTAGGGAGAGCTGATATGACTCTTTAAGCCGGCAAACGGAAGAAATAGGAGAGGGCACCGTAACATACCCCTCCCCTTAAAATAAGAGTCATATCGGAAGAGCAGCACTCAAGAGGGCAAACTATACTCTTGCTCCCTCCGTTCCTGAAGTGTCACTCCTCCAGTTGGTGACGTGGCTCGTACCACCTTGCCAGTCACTTGCCTCATTGTATCTCCACCTCGCATAGTACCGGGTGTGATGGGTGTTCCCTGAACACCTACAAGAAATCCTCTCTCCGTGGCTACAAGTGTACTCCCACGGCTCGTTACCACTGTAAGATTCAGTGCATGCAGCGCCTCCACCGCGCCATGCACTCCGAGATAGTCTTGCACTTCCACTGCGTCCTACAGGTACTCCATGTTTCCTCTCATGATCTCCTCTTCGCCAATCTTCTCTCTTCTCGGTTCCCCTTCTCCCATAGGTGCGTTGTCTCCTCACAGTGGCACTTGTAACCCGTACTCCATCCAGCAGCTTCCTCTCTTCCACACTAGGCTTTTGCGATGGCCCAATGCCCCTCTGGTTAGGCTGACGCCTACCCTGGGTGTACCTATTCCCTGCTTTCTTCGTATTGCCTTTCCTATACCATTCGCTCCTTCGTTCCCGACGAACATCTTCACTCCTCCATGAGATTCTCTTCCCTGCAGACGTCTTCTTCGGTTCGTGGTTGGGCTCATCCACCTCCCTGTGGCTCACATCACTACGGTGGTTCATCTTGTACCTACCACTATTCATCTGGCCGGCATAGGGTGCCTTGCGTCGTGGCTCCTCCACTCTGCCCCTCACTGCCGTTCGCTCATCCACTGAGCTTACTTTATTCACGTTTCTGTATGGAGGGAGTGCGGTCTGCAGCCTCTTCACCGCCCCAGGCGTTTGTACAGCTGCTCCTCGCCACTCCTCCACACGCATCATCAGGCTTAGTTGGAGGTCCCAGTCGGGGTTTTCCACAACCTCCGACGACCTCTCTGCACTCTCGCCCTCGTTGTCGTCGTCTCTGGCGACGTTTTCCCTGGCGAAGTCGGCTTCCTCACCACCATCTGGAACGACCGATACCTCACCTGGCAGGGTTGTACCGCTGCTTGCAACATAGGCACTCCTGGCCCAATCGGGTTGTATCCTACCTCCTCCGAGGTCATTACCCAGCACCATCTGTACATGCTCTAGGGGTAACTTAGGGGCTACAGCTACTATAGCTTTCTCGACTCCGCAGTCGGCAATCAGCTGTACTTCGTGAAGTGGCAACCTGTATTCCTCCCCCACACTGCGTATCCTCACCACTCCCACAGGTGAATCATTAAATTCCTTGGGGAGAATACTCCTGGTCACCATACTTATGTCAGCACCCGTATCTCGAAGCACGGCAACCTCCACTGGGTCTGACTTTCCAAACTTCACGTTGGCCCCGAAAACGAAGGGATGTTCACCCAACTTCATTTCCCAACCATTCACGTTGGGTCCACTATAATATGGGGTGTGAACAAACACTCTCTCCTCTTCCAACATTAATCCTACATTCCTTTGGTGCTCCTCACACTCGCGGGCATAATGTCCTCTCACACCACAGTTGTAGCATCGGCCACCTCCCCTGGGCGGCCACTCGCCAGTCACTCTGGCGGTACCACTTGCAGACGTCCCCTGGGTCCTCCTTGGACTCCCTGTCGTCGTATCCGGGACTGCAGCACTTGCTCCCGAGTTAGGTCCACTGCTCACAGCTTGGGGCTTCCTCCCCGCGTCTCTTGAGCTCTTGAACCGCGTCACTTCATCGGGCACACTACTCATTGGAGAGTCCCCACTCGTCCTCGCTCCTCCTGAACTCCTAAGGTTCCCTCCCGACCTGGGGTAAGGCGAGTGTCTGGGCGGCCCCTCCCTCCTGATATGTAGTGCCTCCTCCAGCATGTCGGCTCGATCCGCTGCACCCTTCAGGTCCTTAATACCTGCTTCTCTCACCCTTACTCGCAACTCAGGATGGAGCACCGACATGAACTTCTCCATCACTATCAGTCGTTTGATATCATCCACCGACTCCGCTTCCTCCGCCTTCAACCATCGTAGGAATTTCCGTTCCATATCCCTGGCGGTCTCGGCGTAAGTCTTTCCCGACGCTCTTGTACACTCTCTGAACCGCTTCCGGTACATCTCCGGAGTCAGCCGGAATGAGTGGAGAACCGCATTCTTAATCGCGTCATAACTAGTACACTCCTCTAGGTCCAGCATGTTATAGGCTTCCCGGGCCTCACCAGTCAACCTGCCCTGGACCAGAGCAGCCCAATCATCTTCCGGCCACTCCTTCAGAGTTGCTATCCGTTCAAAGTGTTCGAAGAACGCCTCAGCTCCTTGTGGTTCGAACGTAGGTAAGTCACGTTCCCTTACCTTGAGGTCATCCCGCCGTGCAGGTAGTGAGGGCAGACCACGTTCAACGCGACGCAATTCGACTTCTTTCTTTGCCCTTATCTCCTCCAGTCGCAGTTGTCTCTCTCCTTCTTCCCGCTGCAGCCGAGCTTCTCGCTCCTCTCGCTGCAGCTCAGCCGCACGTTCCTCTCGCTGCAGCTCATCCGCACGTTCCTCTCGCTGCATTTGCGCTTCTCTCTCCTCTCGTCGCAGCTGGGCTTCCAGTTGCATCTTCATTATTTCCAGTTGCAGGCTCCTCTTACTACAGCTGGACCTTCCACTGCTCCCATGTTCACTGTGAATTCTCTCCACACTGGTAGGCGCTTGGGGAGGCCCTAGTCGGGACGGTTCACCTTGAGATGGCTCCTCTCCCGTCGCATCCTCTCGAGCTGTGAGCTGTGCCATGATCTCTATCCTTCGCTCCGCTACCTTAGTCGTCCTCAACCTGATCCCAAAGTGGTTTGCCACTTGTTGGAGCTGGGCCTTGGTACACTCTTCCAAAATTCTCTCGTCCCTTGTGTCAATAAATTTCTTTACTTTGTCCTCCTCCATCTCTATATCATTGAGCATACACGACAGCACAGACAAGTTAGTAGGCACTAATTTCACCGTTTCAGTCCCTTAGCCGGTTGAGTAACAGTACCACCGAATTCACTGGCCACACTGTATTAGTACCCTGGCAACACTTGTCTTGAAATTTGGTCCACAGTGTAGCTTGATCCACGCTTCCTGGCGAAGTTCCCAGTTCTTGGCTACTGGGGTTCGAATCCTGGCAAGGTCGCCAGTTCTCTTGTCACGTGGGGGTGGGGCGGTCCGGGGCTCTGCTAACACTCGGCTGCTAGGGGCTCAAAGGCCCAAATACTCAGCCCCTCCGACTCCCTGGATTCACCGGAGTCTCCTTGGTCACACAAGAGAGGACCAACAATGCCCACCTCCGCAGGTCTTTGCTTCCACCACAAAGGGGTGCCACTGATTCACCCTGGAAGCCCTTCAGTCAAACACGGGGAAACTGCTGTTAACAGTTCCGGCCTAGACCCGTGGGGGAGTGAAGGAAGACTCAGGCTTACCTATAACCATAACCTCCCTGAGTCTTGCCTGCCAGACAAAAAAAGGTTGCAGGAACTCCTTTCCCGCCTGTCTTCTCTATCTTCCTCTTAGCAAGGTCGCCAGCTGGGTTATTATATCTGCACCCCAGCAATGCAGTTCAGTGGGTGTATTATATATTGTTTGTAGCCAGAAATGTATGCTCATAGAGAAATATCATAAATGAAGGCACACTCAAACACAGTAATAAAATGTGTGGATTTACTGATGCAAATTACATGAACACACACACACAATCACAAGTAATACATGAATATGGAATATGGATAATGAGTCTGGAGATTGTCAGCCTCTTCTTCCACGACCGCCAACACTCCTTCAACTGGGCAGGAAGACAGGAGTCTCACACTCTCACAGGAGGGCCTCTTCACCACGTCGGCACCTCTTCTTCACTGTCCTGCCATCCATACACACTGTCCTCTCTGACAATCCTGGACACAAGCTGCTTTGCAGCCTATTCTACTATTAAAGTAATAAAGTCTTGCTGCCACATACACAAGTAAATATTGTGGCCTAACTAGCCTACTCATACAAGGGGTAATGGGAGGGAAAATGATCTACCTTACATTCCTGGCTCACGACGCCTGTCCCTCGATGGTGTGAGGTTCCCACGCTTCCTTGGGTCGATCCTTGACGCTCCAAGGCGTTCCACACGTCCTCAGGTGTCGTGAAGCCTTCGCGTCGTCGCCGTTCCAATCCCTGAGATTCAGCTGCCCCAATCCTGGTTCATCGATGGGCGCTGAGCTAGTCACTATTTTTCCCCACACTCGCCTCTCCCACAAGGCGTTGCTCCTGGTCCTAGGCACGGTGTCGTCCTTCCAAGATTCTCAGTGGATGTGACCCCAGTCACAGCTAGGCCTGCCCGCCCACCTTTCAGACCTCAACGTCCAGCCAGCGGCGCCGCCCAGCGTCGTCGCCGACTATTTTCCAAGTTTGGCACTTCTCTGCTCACTGAACTTGGTTCCTCTTTCGCTTCCCAGAAGCGCAAGGTCTCCAATAACTATGATGGGCTGCAATGGCCAGCTCAATCCACTGAACAAGGCTTGCAGAGCCTCCAATCCTTGGGAGCAGACCGAGGCGCGTCCTGTCGCTTCCAAGGTCAGAACAACTCTCTGACGTTGGCGCCGCCCGGGGCACTCGGTGACGTCATGGCGGGCCCTGATTTGTCGCCCGCGACCTAGCTCGGCCAATCCGCGATCGGCTTGTGTCCCTTCCAAAAGGTCATATCTGCCGTAGGGGATACTGTTTCATTTTATAACAGGGCGCCAATTTTCCTTTATTTACAACTTATAATATACCTTCCTTCCCTTAACTGGCAGCCGGTCTGGTCGCCACATATATCATTAGACTCCCTGAACCTCAGAGAATCAGTAGGGAGAGCTGATATGACTCTTTAAGCCGGCAAACGGAAGAAATAGGAGAGGGCACCGTAACAACATGCACTACATATACACAACACATACACTACACATACACTACACATACACTACACATACACATACACTACACGTACACTACACGTACAATACACGTACACTACACGTACACTACACATTTACTACACATACACTACACATACACTACACGTACACTACACGTACACTACACATACACATACACTACACGTACACTTCACATAGACTACACATACACTACACATACTATAAACATACACTACACATACACTAAACACATACACTACACGTACACTACACGTACACTACACATACACAACACATACACTACATGTACACTACACATACACTACACATACACGTACACTACACGTACACTACACGTACACTACACGTACACTACACATACACTACACATACACTACACATACTCTACACATACATTACACACATACTCTATACATACACAACACACATACACTACACATGCACTACACTTACACAACACATACACATACACTACACATACACTACACGTACACTACACATACACTACACATACACTACACACATACACGACATGTACACTACACATACACTACACATACACTACACTTACATTACACTTACACTACATATACACAACACATACACAACACATCCACTACACATACACTACACATTCACTACACATACACGACACGTACACTACACGTACATTACACACACACTACACATACACTACACATACAATACACATACACTACACGCACACTACTCATACACTACACGTACACTACACATACACTACACATACACTACACATACACTACACGTACACTACATATACACTACAGATACACTACACATACAATACACATACACTACACGTACACTACACATACAGTACAAGTACACTACACATACACCACACATACACTACACATACACTACACGTTCACTACACATACACTACAGATACACTACACATACACTTACACTACACATACACTAAACATACACTACACATACACTACACACACACTACACATACACTACACATACACTACACATACACCACACATACACTACACATACACTACACACACATTACACGTACACTACACGTACACTAAACATATACTACACATTCACTACACATACACTACACTACACACATACACTACACACATATGTAGGATGGAATAAATGTAGGATTGATGGCGCTATGGAAAAAAATGAAAATATAAAAACGGAAACCACGTACAAAACTCAGGCAAATCATAACATAGAACGAAAAGGCAATGTAAAGGATTTGGGTGTACTCATGTCGGAAGACCTTACCTATAAAGAACACAATAAAGTAGCCGTCACAACTGCAAGAAAAATGACAGGTTGGATAACAAGAACTTTTCACACTAGAGATGCTTTACCAATGATGATACTTTTCAAAACGCTTGTGCTCTCTAGAGTGGAGTACTGCTGCACAATGACAGCCCCCTTTCAAAGCTGGAAAATTGCTGATGTGGAGAGCGTGCAGAGAGCCTTTACTGCTAGAATCCACTCAGTAAATCATCTAAACTATTGGGACCGACTAAAGAGCCTAAATCTGTACTCCCTTGAGCGCAGGCGGGAGAGATACGTAATAATTTACACATGGAAAATATTAGAGGGGCTGGTCCCAAACCTGCACACAGAAATAACATCACATGAGACCAGAAGACATAGCAGGATGTGCAGAATTCCCTCGTTGAAAAACAGAGGTGCAACTGGTACTCTGAGAGAGAATTCTATCAACATCAGGGGCCCGAGACTGTTCAACACGCATCCGCTACACATAAGGGGCATAACTGGCAAACCCCTCACAGTGTTCAAGAGAGAACTGGATAAGCACCTCCAAAAGATACCTGATCAACCAGGCTGTGACTCATACGTTAGGCTGCGAGCAGCCGCGTCCAACAGCCTGGTTGATCAGTCCAGCAACCAAGAGCAACCAACCAACCGGTCGACGACCGGGCCGCGGGGACGTTAAGGCCCGGAAACACCTCAAGGTAACCTCAAGGCATACACTACATACATACACTACACGTACACTTCACATACACTACACATACACTACACGTACATTAAACATACACTACACATGCACTACACGCACGCTACACATACACTACACATACACTACACATACACTACACTACACGTACACTGCACGTACACTACACATACACTACATGTACACTACACATACACTAGACGTATGCGACACATACACTAATCATACACTACACATACACTACGCACAAAACACGTACACTACACGTACACTACACGTACACTACACATACACTACACTACACACATACACTTCACGTACACTACACATATACTACACATATACTTCACATACACTACACATGAACACTACACTTACACTACACATACACTACATGTACACTATAGGTACACTACACATACACTACACGTACACTACACACACACTACACACACACTACACATACACTAAACATACACTACACATAATTACACATACACTACACGTACACTACACATACACTACACGTACACCACACATACACTACACATACACTACCCATACACTACACGTACACTACACATACATTACACAAACACTACACATAAACAATACATACACAACACATACACTACACATACACTACACATTATACATACACTATACATACACTACACATCCACTACACATACACTACACATACACTACACATACACTACACATACACATCACATACTCTACACGTACACTACACATAAACTATACATAAACAACACATACACTACACTTACACTACGCATACACTACACGTACACTACACGTACACTACACATACACTACAAATACACTACACTACACACATACACTACACGTCCACTTCACATACACTACACATACATTACATGTACACTATACATACACTACACGTACACTACACATACATTACACATACACTTCACATACAATACACGTACACTACACATACACTACACATACACTACACACACTACACATACACTACACATAAACTACATATACACAACACATACACTACACGTATACTACACATACACTACACGTACACTACACGTACACTACACATACACTACACATACACTACACATACACTGCATGTACACATACACTACACGTGCACTACAAGTACGCTACACGTACACTACACGTACACTACACATACACTACACATACACTACACATACACTACTCTACACGTACACTACACGTACACTACACGTACACTACATGTACACATACACTGCACATACACTACACGTACACTACACGTACGCTACATGTACACTACACATTCACTACACATACACTACACATACACTACATATACACTACACGTACACTATATGTACACTACACATACACTACACGTACACTACATGTACACTGCACATACACATACACTTCACATACACTACACGTACACTTCACATAGACTACACATACACTACACATACAATAAACATACACTAAACACATACAATAACGTACACTACACGTACAATACACATACACTACACATAAACAACACACACACTACACATACACAACACATACACTACATGTACACTACACATACACTACACATACAGTACACGTACACTACACGTACGCTACACGTACACTACACATACACGTACACTACACATACACTACACATACACGTACACTACACGTACACTACACTTACATTACACGTACACTACACGTACACTACACATACACTACACATACATTACACGTACACTACACGTACACTACACGTACACTTCACATAGACTACACATACACTACACATACTCTACACATACACTACACATACACAACACACATACACTACACATGCACTACACTTACACTACACATACACATACACTACACATACACTACACGTACACTACACATACACTACACATACACTACACATATACAATACACGTAAACTACACATACACTACACGTACACTACACAT
Source organism: Procambarus clarkii (assembly GCF_040958095.1). Classification (NCBI taxonomy): domain Eukaryota; kingdom Metazoa; phylum Arthropoda; class Malacostraca; order Decapoda; family Cambaridae; genus Procambarus; species Procambarus clarkii. The sequence continues at coordinate 42,500,402 of NC_091168.1, read as the reverse complement.
ACACATACACTACACGTACACTATACATACACATACACTACACATACACTACACGTTCACTACACATACACTACACGTACACTACACATACACGATACATACACTACACTACAAACATGCACTTCACATACACTACATATATACTACACGTACACTATACGTACACTACACACACTACACACACACTACACATACACTACACGTACACTACACGTACATTACACGTACACTACACATACTCTACACATTCACTACACGTACATTAAACATACACTACTCATACACTATACATACACGACACGTACACTACACATACACTACACATACACTACCCATACACTACACGTACACTACACATACATTACACAAACACTACACATACACTACACGTACACTACACATACACTACACATACACTACATGTACAATACACGTACACTACACGTACACTACACGTACACATCATATAGACTACACATACACTACACATACTCTACACATACACTACACATACACATCACACATACACTACACATGCACTACACTTAAACTACACATACACATACACTACACATACACTACACGTACACTACACATACACTACACATACAATACACGTAAACTACACATACACTACACGTACACTACACATACACATACACTACACGTACACTATACATACACATACACTACACATACACTACACGTACACTTCACATACACTACACGTACACTACACATACACGACACATACACTACACTACAAACATGCACTTCACATACACTACATATACACTACACGTACACTATACGTACACTACACAGACTACACACACACTACACATACACTACACGTACACTACACGTACACTACACATACACATACACTACACATACACTACACGTACACTTCACATAGACTACACATACACTACACATACAATAAACATACACTACACATACACTAAACACATACACTGCACGTACACTACACGTACACTACACATACACTACACATACACTACACATATACAACACATACACTACATGTACACTACATATACACTACACATACACTACACATACACGTACACTACACGTACACTACACGTACACTACACGTACACTACACATAGACTACACATACACTACACATACTCTACACATACATTACACACATACTCTACACATACACTACACATACACAACACACATACACAACACATGCACTACACTTACACAACACATACACATACACTACACATACACTACACGTACACTACACGTATATTACACATACACTACTCATACAGTATACATACACTACACGTCCACTACACATACACTACACATACACTACCCATACACTACACGTACACTACACATACACTACATATACACTACACGTACACTTCACGTACACTACACGTACACTACACATACATTACACAAACACTACACAAAAACTGTACATACACAACACATACACTACACATACACTACACATTATACATACGCTACACATCCACTACACATACACTACACGTACACTAAACGTACACTACACATACACTACACATACACTACACATACACATCACATAGACTACACATAAACTATACATACACAACACATACACTACACTTACACTACACATACAGTACACATACACTATACATACACAACACATACACTACACCTACACTATGCATACACAACACGTACACTACACGTACACTACACATACACTACACATACACTACAAATACACTACACTACACACATACACTACACGTCCACTTCACATACACTACACATACATTACACGTACACTACACATACATTACACATACACTACACATACAATACACGTACACTACACATACACTACACATACACTACACACACTATACATACACTACACATACACTACAAATACACTACACTACACACATACACTACACGTCCACCTCACATACAATACACATACATTACACGTACACTACACATACATTACACATGCACTACACATACACTACACATACATTACACATACACTACACATACAATACACGTACACTACACATGCACTACACATACACTACACACACTATACATACACTACACATACACTACAAATACACTACACTACACACATACACTACACGTCCACTTCACATACAATACACATACACTACACGTACACTACACATACATTACACATACACTACACATACAATACACGTACACTACACATACACTACACATACACTACACACACTATACATACACTACACATAAACTACATATACACAACACATACACTACACGTACACTACACGTACACTACACATACACTACACATACACTACACGTGCACTACACGTATGCTACACATACACTACACATGCACTACACGTACACTACACGTACACTACACACACACTACACGTACACTACACATACACTACACTACACGTACACTACACGTACACTACACACACACTACACGTACACTACACATACACTACACTACACGTACACTACACGTACACATACACTACACATACACTACACATACACATACATGTACACTACACGTACACTACACGTACACTCCACGTACACTACACATTTACTACACATACACTACACATACACTACACGTACATTACACGTACACTACACATACACATACACTACACATACACTACACGTACACTTCACATAGACTACACATACACTAAACATACAATAAACATACACTACACATACACTAAACACATACACTACACGTACACTACACGTACACTACACATAAACTACACATACACTACACATACACAACACATACACTACATGTACACTACACATACACTACACATACACTACACATACACGTACACTACACGTACACTACACGTACACTACACGTACACTACACATAGACTACACATACACTACACATACTCTACACATACATTACACACATACTCTACACATACACTACACATACACAACACACATACACAACACATGCACTACACTTACACAACACATACACATACACTACACATACACTACACGTACACTACACATACACTACACATACACTACACATATACACTACACGTAAACTACACATACACTACACGTACACTACACATACACATACACTACACGTACACTATACATACACATACACTTCACATACACTACATGTACACTACACATACACTACACATACACTACATGTACAAAACATATTCACTACACATACACTATACGTACACTACACACACACTACACATACACTACACATACACTACACATACACTATACTTACTCTACACATACACTACACATACACTACACGTACACTACACATACACTACACGTACACTACACGTACACTACACGTACACTACACGTACACTACACATACACTACACATACACTACACGTACACTACACGTACACTACACGTACACTACACGTACACTACACATACACTACACATACACTACACGTACACTACACGTACACTACACGTACACTACACGTACACTACACATACACTATACGTACACTACACACACTACACACACACTACACATACACTACACGTACACTACACGTACATTACACGTACACTACACATACTCTACACATTCACTACACGTACATTAAACATACACTACTCATACACTATACATACACTACACGTACACTACACATACACTACACATACACTACCCATACACTATACGTACACTACACATACATTACACAAACACTACACATACACTACACGTACACTACACATACATTACACATACACTACATGTACAATACACGTACACTACACGTACACTACACGTACACATCACATAGACTACACATACACTACACATACTCTACACATACACTACACATACACAACACACATACACTACACATGCACTACACTTAAACTACACATACACATACACTACACATACACTACACGTACACTACACATACACTACACATACAATACACGTAAACTACACATACACTACACGTACACTACACATACACATACACTAAACGTACACTATACATACACATACACAACACATACACTACACGTACACTTCACATACACTACACGTACACTACACATACACGACACATACACTACACTACAAACATGCACTTCACATACACTACATATACACTACACGTACACTATACGTACACTACACAGACTACACACACACTACACATACACTACACGTACACTACACGTACACTACACATACACATACACTACACATACACCACACGTACACTTGTTACGGTGCCCTCTCCTATTTCTTTCGTTTGCCGGCTTAAAGAGTCATATCAGCTCTCCCTACTGATTCTCTGAGGTTCAGGGAGTCTAATGATATATGTGGCGACCAGACCGGCTGCCATTTAATGGAAGGAGGTTATATTATAAGTTGTAAATAAAGGAAAATTGGCGCCCTGTTATAAAATGAAACAGTATCCCCTACGGCAGATATGACCTTTTGGAAGGGACACTATGCCAATCGCGGATTGGCCGACGTAGGTCGCGGGCGACAAATCAGGGCCCGCCATGACGTCACCGAGTGCCCCGGGCGGCGCCAACGTCAGAGTTGTACTGACCGTGGAAGCGACAGGACGCGCCTCGGTCTGCTCTCAAGGATTGGAGGCTCTGCAAGCCTTGTTCAGTGGATTGAGCTGGCCTTCGTTGCCCACCATAGTTATTGGAGACCCTGCGCTTCTGGGAAGCCAAAGAGGAACCAAGTTCAGTGAGCAGAGAAGTGCCCAAACTTGGAAAATAGTCGGCGACGACGCTGGGCGGCGCCGCTGGCTGGACGTTGAGGTCGGGAAGGTGGGCGAGCAAGCTAGCTGTGACTGGGGTCACATCCACTGGGAATCTTGGAAGGACGACACCGTGCCTAGGACAAGGAGCGACGCCCTGTGGGAGAGGCGAGTGTGGGGAAAAATAGTGATTAGCTCAGCGCCCATCGATGAACCAGGATTGGGGCAGCTGAATCTCAGGGATTGGAACGGCGACGACGCGAAGGCTTCACGACACCTGAGGACCTGTGGAACGCCCTGGATCGTCGAGGATCGACCCAAGGAAGCGTGGGAACCTCATACCATCGAGGGACAGGCGTCGTGAGCCAGGAGTGTAAGGTAGATCATTTTTCCCTCCCATTACCCCTTGTATGAGTAGGCTAGTTAGGCCACAATATTTACTCGTGTATGTGGCAGCAAGACTTTATTACTTTAATAGTAGAGTAGGCTGCAAGGCAGCTTGTGTCCAGGACTGTCAGAGAGGACATTGTGTATGGATGGCAGGACAGTGAAGAAGAGGTGCCGACGTGGTGAAGAGGCCCTCCTGTGAGAGTGTGAGACTCCTGTCTTCCTGCCCAGTAGAAGGAGCGTTGGATGGTCGTGGAAGAAGAGGCTGACGATCTCCAGACTCATCATCCATATTCCATATTCATGTATTACTTGTGATTGTGTGTGTGTGTTCATGTAATTTGCGTCAGTAAATCCACACATTTTATTACTGTGTTTGAGTGCGCCTCCATTTATGATATTTCTCTATGAGCATACACTTCTGGCTACAAATAATATATAATACACCCACTGAACTGCATTGCTGGGATGCAGATACAATAACCCAGCTGGCGACCTTGCTAAGAGGAAGATAGAGAAGACAGGCGGGAAAGGAGTTCCTGCAACCCTTTTTTTGTCTGGCAGGCAAGACTCAGGGAGGTTATGGTTATAGGTAAGCCTGAGTCTTCCTTCACTCCCCCACGGGTCTAGGCCGGAACTGTTAACAGCAGTTTCCCCGTGTCTGACTGAAGGGCTTCCAGGGTGAATCAGTGGCACCCCTTTGTGGTGGAAGCAAAGACCTGCGGAGGTGGGCATTGTTGGTCCTCTCTTGTGTGACCAAGGAGACTCCGGTGAATCCAGGGAGTCGGAGGGGCTGAGTATTTGGGCCTTTGAGCCCCTAGCAGCCGAGTGTTAGCAGAGCCCCGGACCGCCCACCCCCACGTGACAAGAGAACTGGCGACCTTGCCAGGATTCGAACCCCAGTAGCCAAGAACTGGGAACTTCGCCAGGAAGCGTGGATCAAGCTACAGTGTGGACGAAATGTCAAGACAAGTGTTGCCAGGATACTAATACAGTGTGGCCAGTGAATTCGGTGGTACTGTTACTCAACCAGCTAAGGGGCTGAAACTGTGAAATTAGTGCCTACTAACTTGTCTGTGCTGTCGTGTATGCTCAATGATATAGAGATGGAGGAGGACAAAGTAAAGAAATTTATTGACACAAGGGACGAGAGAATTTTGGAGGAGTGTACCAAGGCCCAGCTCCAACAAGTGGCAAACCACTTTGGGATCAGGTTGAGGACGACTAAGGTAGCGGAGCGAAGGATAGAGATCATGGCACAGCTCACAGCTCGAGAGGAAGCGACGGGAGAGGAGCCATCTCAAGAGGAGCCGTCCCGAGGAGAGCCGTCGCAAGGTGAACCGTCCCGACTAGGGCCACCCCAAGCGCCTACCAGTGTGGAGAGAATTCACAGTGAACATGGGAGCAGTGGAAGGTCCAGCTGTAGTAAGAGGAGCCTGCAACTGGAAATAATGAAGATGCAACTGGAAGCCCAGCTGCGACGAGAGGAGAGAGAAGCACGGCTGCAGCTGCAGCGAGAGGAACGTGCGGCTGAGCTGCAGCGAGAGGAACGTGCGGCTGAGCTGCAGCGAGAGGAACGTGCGGCTGAGCTGCAGCGAGAGGAGCGAGAAGCTCGGCTGCAGCGGGAAGAAGGAGAGAGACAACTGCGACTGGAGGAGATAAGGGCAAAGAAGGAAGTCGAATTGCGTCGCGTTGAACGCGGTCTGCCCTCACTACCTGCACAGCGGGATGACCTCAAGGTAAGGGAACGTGACTTACCTACGTTCGAACCACAAGAAGCTGAGGCGTTCTTCGAACACTTTGAACGGATAGCAACTCTGAAGGAGTGGCCGGAAGATGATTGGGCTGCTCTGGTCCAGGGCAGGTTGACTGGTGAGGCCCGGGAAGCCTATAACATGCTGGACCTAGAGGAGTGTACTAGTTATGACGCGATTAAGAATGCGGTTCTCCAATCATTCCGGCTGACTCCGGAGATGTACCGGAAGCGGTTCAGAGAGTGTACAAGAGCGTCGGGAAAGACTTACGCCGAGACCGCCAGGGATATGGAACGGAAATTCCTACGATGGTTGAAGGCGGAGGAAGCGGAGTCGGTGGATGATGTTAAACGACTGATAGTGATGGAGAAGTTCATGTCGGTGCTCCATCCTGAGTTGCGAGTAAGGGTGAGAGAAGCAGGTATTAAGGACCTGAAGGCTGCAGCGGATCGAGCCGACATGCTGGAGGAGGCACTACATATCAGGAGGGAGGGGCCGCCCAGACACTCGCCTTACCCCAGGTCGGGAGGGAACCTTAGGAGCTCAGGAGGAGCGAGGACGGGTGGGGACTCTCCCAAGAGTAGTGTGCCCGATGAAGTAACATGGTTCAAGAGCTCAAGAGACGCGGGTAGGAAGCCCCAAGCTGTGAGCAGTGGACCTAGCTCAGGAGCAGGTGCTGCAGTCCCGGACACGACGACAGGGAGTCCAAGGAGGACCCAGGGAGCGTCTGCAAGTGGTACCGCCAGAGTGACTAGCGAGTGGCCGCCCAGGGGAGGCGGCCGATGCTACAACTGTGGTGTGAGAGGACATTATGCCCGCGAGTGTGAGGAGCACCAAAGGAATGTAGGATTAATGTTGGAAGAGGAGAGAGTGTTTGTTCACACCCCATATTATAGTGGACCCAACGTGAATGGTTGGGAAATGAAGTTGGGTGAACATCCCTTCGTTTTCGGGGCCAACGTGAAGTTTGGAAAGTCAGACCCAGTGGAGGTTGCCGTGCTTCGAGATACGGGTGCTGACATAAGTATGGTGACCAGGAGTATTCTCCCCAAGGAATTTAATGATTCACCTGTGGGAGTGGTGAGGATACGCAGTGTGGGGGAGGAATACAGGTTGCCACTTCACGAAGTACAGCTGATTGCCGACTGCGGAGTCGAGAAAGCTATAGTAGCTGTAGCCCCTAAGTTACCCCTAGAGCATGTACAGATGGTGCTGGGTAATGACCTCGGAGGAGGCAGGATACAACCCGATTGGGCCAGGAGTGCCTATGTTGCAAGCAGCGGTACAACCCTGCTAGGTGAGGTATCGGTCGTTCCAGATGGTGGTGAGGAAGCCGAATTCGCCAGGGAAAACGTCGCCAGAGACGACGACAACGAGGGCGAGAGTGCAGAGAGGTCGTCGGAGGTTGTGGAAGACTCCGACGGGGACCTCCGACTAAGCCTGATGATGCGTGCGGAGGAGTGGCGAGGAGCAGCTGTACAAACGCCTGGGGCGGTGAAGAGGCTGCAGACCGCACTCCCTCCATACAGAAACGTGAATAAAGTAAGCTCAGTGGATGAGCGAACGGCAGTGAGGGGCAGGGTGGAGGAGCCACGACGCAAGGCACCCTATGCCGGCCAGATGAATAGTGGTAGGTGCAAGACGAACCACCGTAGTGAGGTGAGCCACAGGGAGGTGGAAGAGCCCAACCACGAACCGAAGAAGACGTCTGCAGGGAAGAAAATCTCATGGAGGAGTGAAGATGTTCGTCGGGAGCGAAGGAGCGAATGGTATAGGAAAGGCAATACGAAGAAAGCAGGGAATAGGTACACCCAGGGTAGGCGCCAGCCTAACCAGAGGGGCATTGGGCCATCGCAAAAGCCTAGTGTGGAAGAGAGGAAGCTGCTGGATGGAGTACAGGTTACAAGTGCCACTGTGAGGAGACAACGCACCTATGGGAGAAGAGGAACCGAGAAGAGAGAAGATTGGCGAAGAGGAGATCATGAGAGGAAACATGGAGTACCTGTAGGACGCAGTGGAAATGCAAGACTATCTCGGAGTGCACGACGCGGTGGAGGCGCTGCATGCACTGAATCTTACAGTGGTAACGAGCCGTGGGAGTACACTCGTAGCCACGGAGAGAGGATTTCTTGTAGGTGTTCAGGGAACACCCATCACACCCGGTACTATGCGAGGTGGAGATACAATGAGGCAAGTGACTGGCAAGGTGGTACGAGCCACGTCACCAACTGGAGGAGTGACACTTCAGGAACGGAGGGAGCAAGAGTATAGATTGCCCTCTTGAGTGCTGCTCTTCCGATATGACTCTTATTTTAAGGGGAGGGGTATGTTACGGTGCCCTCTCCTATTTCTTTCGTTTGCCGGCTTAAAGAGTCATATCAGCTCTCCCTACTGATTCTCTGAGGTTCAGGGAGTCTAATGATATATGTGGCGACCAGACCGGCTGCCATTTAATGGAAGGAGGTTATATTATAAGTTGTAAATAAAGGAAAATTGGCGCCCTGTTATAAAATGAAACAGTATCCCCTACGGCAGATATGACCTTTTGGAAGGGACACTATGCCAATCGCGGATTGGCCGACGTAGGTCGCGGGCGACAAATCAGGGCCCGCCATGACGTCACCGAGTGCCCCGGGCGGCGCCAACGTCAGAGTTGTACTGACCGTGGAAGCGACAGGACGCGCCTCGGTCTGCTCTCAAGGATTGGAGGCTCTGCAAGCCTTGTTCAGTGGATTGAGCTGGCCTTCGTTGCCCACCATAGTTATTGGAGACCCTGCGCTTCTGGGAAGCCAAAGAGGAACCAAGTTCAGTGAGCAGAGAAGTGCCCAAACTTGGAAAATAGTCGGCGACGACGCTGGGCGGCGCCGCTGGCTGGACGTTGAGGTCTGGAAGGTGGGCGAGCAAGCTAGCTGTGACTGGGGTCACATCCACTGGGAATCTTGGAAGGACGACACCGTGCCTAGGACAAGGAGCGACGCCCTGTGGGAGAGGCGAGTGTGGGGAAAAATAGTGATTAGCTCAGCGCCCATCGATGAACCAGGATTGGGGCAGCTGAATCTCAGGGATTGGAACGGCGACGACGCGAAGGCTTCACGACACCTGAGGACCTGTGGAACGCCCTGGATCGTCGAGGATCGACCCAAGGAAGCGTGGGAACCTCATACCATCGAGGGACAGGCGTCGTGAGCCAGGAGTGTAAGGTAGATCATTTTTCCCTCCCATTACCCCTTGTATGAGTAGGCTAGTTAGGCCACAATATTTACTCGTGTATGTGGCAGCAAGACTTTATTACTTTAATAGTAGAGTAGGCTGCAAGGCAGCTTGTGTCCAGGACTGTCAGAGAGGACATTGTGTATGGATGGCAGGACAGTGAAGAAGAGGTGCCGACGTGGTGAAGAGGCCCTCCTGTGAGAGTGTGAGACTCCTGTCTTCCTGCCCAGTAGAAGGAGCGTTGGATGGTCGTGGAAGAAGAGGCTGACGATCTCCAGACTCATCATCCATATTCCATATTCATGTATTACTTGTGATTGTGTGTGTGTGTTCATGTAATTTGCGTCAGTAAATCCACACATTTTATTACTGTGTTTGAGTGCGCCTCCATTTATGATATTTCTCTATGAGCATACACTTCTGGCTACAAATAATATATAATACACCCACTGAACTGCATTGCTGGGATGCAGATACAATAACCCAGCTGGCGACCTTGCTAAGAGGAAGATAGAGAAGACAGGCGGGAAAGGAGTTCCTGCAACCCTTTTTTTGTCTGGCAGGCAAGACTCAGGGAGGTTATGGTTATAGGTAAGCCTGAGTCTTCCTTCACTCCCCCACGGGTCTAGGCCGGAACTGTTAACAGCAGTTTCCCCGTGTCTGACTGAAGGGCTTCCAGGGTGAATCAGTGGCACCCCTTTGTGGTGGAAGCAAAGACCTGCGGAGGTGGGCATTGTTGGTCCTCTCTTGTGTGACCAAGGAGACTCCGGTGAATCCAGGGAGTCGGAGGGGCTGAGTATTTGGGCCTTTGAGCCCCTAGCAGCCGAGTGTTAGCAGAGCCCCGGACCGCCCATCCCCACGTGACACACTTCACATAGACTACACATACACTACACATACAATAAACATACACTACACATACACTAAACACATACACTACACGTACACTACACATACACTACACATACACTACACATACACTACACATATACAACACATACACTACATGTACACTACATATACACTACACATACACTACACATACACGTACACTACACGTACACTACACGTACACTACACGTACACTACACATAGACTACACATACACTACACATACTCTACACACATACACAACACATGCACTACACTTACACAACACATACACATACACTACACATACACTACACGTACACTACACGTACATTACACATACACTACTCATACAGTATACATACACTACACGTCCACTACACATACACGCCACATACACTACCCATACACTACACGTACACTACACATACATTACACAAACACTACACATACACTACACGTACACTACACATACACTACATATACACTACACGTACACTTCACGTACACTACACGTACACTACACATACATTACACAAACACTACACAAAAACTGTACATACACAACACATACACTACACATACACTACACATTATACATACGCTACACATCCACTACACATACACTACACGTACACTAAACGTACACTACACATACACTACACATACACTACACATACACATCACATAGACTACACATAAACTATACATACACAACACATACACTACACTTACACTACACATACACTACACATACACTATACATACACAACACATACACTGCACTTACACTATGCATACACTACACGTACACTACACGTACACTACACATACACTACACATACACTACAAATACACTACACTACACACATACACTACACGTCCACTTCACATACACTACACATACATTACACGTACACTACACATACATTACACATACACTACACATACAATACACGTACACTACACATACACTACACATACACTACACACACTATACATACACTACACATACACTACAAATACACTACACTACACACATACACTACACGTCCACCTCACATACAATACACATACATTACACGTACACTACACATACATTACACATGCACTACACATACACTACACATACATTACACATACACTACACATACAATACACGTACACTACACATGCACTACACATACACTACACACACTATACATACACTACACATACACTACAAATACACTACACTACACACATACACTACACGTCCACTTCACATACAATACACATACATTACACGTACACTACACATACATTACACATACACTACACATACAATACACGTACACTACACATACACTACACATACACTACACACACTATACATACACTACACATAAACTACATATACACAACACATACACTACACGTACACTACACCTACACTACACGTACACTACACGTACACTACACCCACACTACACGTACACTACACGTACACTACACATACACTACACATACACTGCATGTACACATACACTACACGTGCACTACACGTATGCTACACATACACTACACATGCACTACACGTACACTACACGTACACTACACGTACACTACACACACACTACACGTACACTACACATACACTACACTACACGTACACTACACGTACACTACACACACACTACACGTACACTACACATACACTACACTACACGTACACTACACGTACACATACACTACACATACACTACACATACACATACATGTACACTACATGTACACTACACGTACACTCCACGTACACTACACATTTACTACACATACACTACACATACACTACACGTACATTACACGTACACTACACATACACATACACTACACATACACTACACGTACACTTCACATAGACTACAAATACACTAAACATACAATAAACATACACTACACATACACTAAACACATACACTACACGTACACTACACGTACACTGCACATAAACTACACATACACTACACATACACAACACATACACTACATGTACACTACACATACACTACACATACACTACACATACACGTACACTACACGTACACTACACGTACACTACACGTACACTACACATAGACTACACATACACTACACATACTCTACACATACATTACACACATACTCTACACATACACTACACTTACACAACACATACACATACACTACACATACACTACACGTACACTACACATACACTACACATACACTACACATATACACTACACGTAAACTACACATACACTACACGTACACTACACATACACTACACGTACACTATACATACACATACACTTCACATACACTACATGTACACTACACATACACTACACATACACTACATGTACAAAACATATTCACTACACATACACTATACGTACACTACACACACACTACACATACACTACACATACACTACACATACACTATACATACTCTACACATACACTACACATACACTACACGTACACTACACGTACACTACACGTACACTACACGTACACTACACATACACTACACGTACACTACACGTACACTACACGTACACTACACATACACTACACATACACTACACGTACACTACAAGTACACTACACATACGCTACACATACACTACACACACTATGCATGCAGTACACATACACTACATATACACAACACATACACTACACATACACTACACATACACTACACATACACTACACATACACATACACTACACGTACACTACACGTACATTACACGTACACTGCACGTACACTACACATTTACTACACATACACTACACATATACTACACGTACACTACACGTACACTACACATACACTACACGTACACTTCACATAGACTACACATACACTACACATACAATAAACATACACTACACATACACTAACCACATACACTACACGTACACTACACGTACACTACACATACACAACACATACACTACATGTACACTACACATACACTACACATACACGTACACTACACGTACACTACACGTACACTACACATACACTACACATACACTACACATACTCTACATATACATTACACACATACTCTGTACATACACTACACATACACAACACACATACACTACACATGCACTACACTTACACAACACATACACATACACTACACATACACTACACGTACACTACACATACACTACACATACACTACACATATACACTACACGTAAACTACACATACACTACACGTACACTACACATACACATACACTACACGTACACTATACATACACATACACTTCACATACACTACATGTACACTACACATACACTACACGTACACTACACATACACTACACATCCACTACACATGCACTACACGTACACTACACATACACTACACGTACACTACACGTACACTACACGTACACTACACATACACTATACTACACACATACACGACATGTACACTACACATACACTACACATACACTACACATACACTACACTTACATTACACTTACACTACATATACACAAGACATACACAACACATACACTACACATACACTACACATTCACTACACATACACGACACGTACACTACACGTACATTACACACACACTACACATACACTACACATACAATACACATACACTACACGCACACTACTCATACACTACACGTACACTACACATACACTAAACATACACTACACATACACTACACGTACAATACATATACACTACAGATACACTACACATACAATACACATACACTACACGTACACTACACATACAGTACAAGTACACTACACATACACCACACATACACTACACATACACTACACGTTCACTACACATACACTACACGTTCACTACACATACACTACAGATACACTACACATACACTTACACTACACATAAACTAAACATACACTACACATACACTACACACACACTACACATACACTACACATACACTACACATACACCACACATACACTACACATACACTACACACACATTACACGTACACTAAACGTACACTAAACATATACTACACATTCACTACACATACACTACACTACACACATACACTACACGTACACTACACATACACTACACTACACGTACACTACACGTACACATACACTACACATACACTACACATACACATACATGTACACTACACGTACACTACACGTACACTCCACGTACACTACACATTTACTACACATACACTACACATACACTACACGTACATTACACGTACACTACACATACACATACACTACACATACACTACACGTACACTTCACATAGACTACACATACACTAAACATACAATAAACATACACTACACATACACTAAACACATACACTACACGTACACTACACGTACACTACACATAAACTACACATACACTACACATACACAACACATACAATACATGTACACTACACATACACTACACATACACTACACATACACGTACACTACACGTACACTACACGTACACCACACGTACACTACACATAGACTACACATACACTACACATACTCTACACATACATTACACACATACTCTACACATACACTACACTTACACAACACATACACATACACTACACATACACTACACGTACACAACACATACACTACACATACACTACACATATACACTACACGTAAACTACACATACACTACACGTACACTACACATACACATACACTACACGTACACTATACATACACATACACTTCACATACACTACATGTACACTACACATACACTACACATACACTACATGTACAAAACATATTTACTACACATACACTATACGTACACTACACACACACTACACATACACTACACATACACTACACATACACTATACATACTCTACACATACACTACACATACACTACACGTACACTACACATACACTACACGTACACTACACGTACACTACACGTACACTACACGTACACTACACATACACTACACATACACTACACGTACACTACACGTACACTACACGTACACTACACATACACTACACATACACTACACGTACACTACACGTACACTACAAGTACACTACACATACGCTACACATACACTACACACACTATACATGCAGTACACATACACTACATATACACAACACATACACTACACATACACTACACATACACTACACATACACATACACTACACGTACACTACACGTACATTACACGTACACTGCACGTACACTACACATTTACTACACATACACTACACATACACTACACGTACACTACACGTACACTACACATACACAACACATACACTACATGTACACTACACATACACTACACATACACGTACACTACACGTACACTACACGTACACTACACATACACTACACATACACTACACATACTCTACATATACATTACACACATACTCTGTACATACACTACACATACACAACACACATACACTACACATGCACTACACTTACACAACACATACACATACACTACACATACACTACACGTACACTACACATACACTACACATACACTACACATATACACTACACGTAAACTACACATACACTACACGTACACTACACATACACATACACTACACGTACACTATACATACACATACACTTCACATACACTACATGTACACTACACATACACTACACGTACACTACACATACACTACACATCCACTACACATGCACTACACGTACACTACACATACACTACACGTACACGACACGTACACTACACGTACACTACACATACACTATACTACACACATACACGACATGTACACTACACATACACTACACTTACATTACACTTACACTACATATACACAACACATACACAACACATACACTACACATACACTACACATTCACTACACATACACGACACGTACACTACACGTACATTACACACACACTACACATACACTACACATACAATACACATACACTACACGCACACTACTCATACACTACACGTACACTACACATACACTAAACATACACTACACATACACTACACGTACACTACATATACACTACAGATACACTACACATACAATACACATACATTACACGTACACTACACATACAGTTCAAGTACACTACACATACACCACACATACACTACACATACACTACACGTTCACTACACATACACTACAGATACACTACACATACACTTACACTACACATAAACTAAACATACACTACACATACACTACACACACACTACACATACACTACACATACACTACACATACACCACACATACACTACACATACACTACACACACATTACACGTACACTAAACGTACACTAAACATATACTACACATTCACTACACATACACTACACTACACACATACACTACACACATATGTAGGATGGAATAAATGTAGGATGGATGGCGCTATGGAAAAAAATGAAAATATAAAAACGGAAACCACGTACAAAACTCAGGCAAATCATAACATAGAACGAAAAGGCAATGTAAAGGATTTGGGTGTACTCATGTGGGAAGACCTTACCTATAAAGAACACAATAAAGTAGCCGTCACAACTGCTAGAAAAATGACAGGTTGGATAACAAGAACTTTTCACACTAGAGATGCTTTACCAATGATGATACTTTTCAAAACGCTTGTGCTCTCTAGAGTGGAGTACTGCTGCACAATGACAGCCCCTTTCAAAGCTGGAAAATTGCTGATCTGGAGAGCGTGCAGAGAGCCTTTACTGCTAGAATCCACTCAGTAAATCATCTAAACTATTGGGACCGACTAAAGAGCCTAAATCTGTACTCCCTTGAGCGCAGGCGGGAGAGATACGTAATAATTTACACATGGAAAATATTAGAGGGGCTGGTCCCAAACCTGCACACAGAAATAACATCACATGAGACCAGAAGACATAGCAGGATGTGCAGAATTCCCTCGTTGAAAAACAGAGGTGCAACTGGTACTCTGAGAGAGAATTCTATCAACATCAGGGGCCCGAGACTGTTCAACACGCATCCGCTACACATAAGGGGCATAACTGGCAAACCCCTCACAGTGTTCAAGAGAGAACTGGATAAGCACCTCCAAAAGATACCTGATCAACCAGGCTGTGACTCATACGTTAGGCTGCGAGCAGCCGCGTCCAACAGCCTGGTTGATCAGTCCAGCAACCAAGAGACCTGGTCGACGACCGGGCCGCGGGGACGTTAAGCCCCGGAAACACCTCAAGGTAACCTCAAGGCATACACTACATACATACACTACACGTACACTTCACATACACTACACATACACTACACGTACATTAAACATACACTACACATGCACTACACGCACGCTACACATACACTACACATACACTACACATACACTACAATACACGTACACTGCACGTACACTACACATACACTACATGTACACTACACATACACTAGACGTACGCGACACATACACTAATCATACACTACACATACACTACGCACAAAACACGTACACTACACGTACACTACACATACACTACACACATACACTTCACGTACACTACACATATACTACACATATACTTCACATACACTACACATAAACACTACACTTACACTACACATACACTACATGTACACTATAGGTACACTACACATACACTACACGTACACTACACACACACTACACATACACTAAACATACACTACACAAAATTACACATACACTACACGTACACTACACATACACTACACGTACACCACACATACACTACACATACACTAGCCATACACTACACGTACACTACACATACATTACACAAACACAACACATAAACAATACATACACAACACATACACTACACATACACTACACATTATACATACACTATACATACACTACACATCCACTACACATACACTACACATACACTACACATACACTACACATACACATCACATACACTACACGTACACTACACATAAACTATACATAAACAACACGTACACTACACTTACACTACACATACACTACACATACACTATACATACACAACACATACACTACACTTACACTACGCATACACTACACGTACACTACACGTACACTACACATACACTACAAATACACTACACTACACACATACACTACACGTCCACTTCACATACACTACACATACATTACATGTACACTATACATACACTACACGTACACTACACATACATTACACATACACTTCACATACAATACACGTACACTACACATACACTACACATACACTACACACACTACACATACACTACACATAAACTATATATACACAACACATACACTACACGTACACTACACATACACTACACGTACACTACACGTACACTACACATACACTACACATACACTACACATACACTGCATGTACACATACACTACACGTGCACTACAAGTACGCTACACGCACACTACACGTACACTACACATACACTACACATACACTACACATACACTACACTACACGTACACTACACGTACACTACACGTACACTACATGTACACATACACTGCACATACACTACACATACACTACACTTACACATACACTACACGTACACTACACGTACACTACACGTACGCTACATGTACACTACACATTCACTACACATACACTACACATACACTACATATACACTACACGTACACTATATGTACACTACACATACACTACACGTACACTACATGTACACTGCACATACACATACACTTCACATACACTACCCGTACACTTCACATAGACTACACATACACTACACATACAATAAACATACACTAAACACATACAATAACGTACACTACACGTACACTACACATACACTACACATAAACAACACATACACTACACATACACAACACATACATTACATGTACACTACACATACACTACACATACACTACACGTACACTACACGTACGCTACACGTACACTACACATACACGTACACTACACATACACTACACATACACGTACACTACACGTACACTACACTTACATTACACGTACACTACACGTACACTACACATACACTACACATACACTACACGTACACTACACGTACACTACACGTACACTACACGTACACTTCACATAGACTACACATACACTACACATACTCTACACATACACTACACATACACAACACACATACACTACACATGCACTACACTTACACTACACATACACATACACTACACATACACTACACGTACACTACACATACACTACACATACACTACACATATACAATACACGTAAACTACACATACACTACACATACACATACACTACACGTACACTATACATACACATACACTACACATACACTACACTTACACTACACATACACTACACGTACACTACACATACACGATACATACACTACACGTACACTACACATACACGATACATACACTACACTACAAACATGCACTTCACATACACTACATATACACTACACGTACACTATACGTACACTACACACACTACACACACACTACACATACACTACACGTACACTACACGTACATTACACGTACACTACACATACTCTACACATACACTACACGTACATTAAACATACACTACTCATACACTATACCTACATTACACGTACACTACACATACACTACACATACACTACATGTACAATACACGTACACTACACGTCCACTACACGTACACTACACGTACACATCACATAGACTACACATACACTACACATACTCTACACATACACTACACATACACAACACACATACACTACACATGCACTACACTTAAACTACACATACACATACACTACACATACACTTCACGTACACTACACATACACTACACATACAATACACGTAAACTACACATACACTACACGTACACTACACATACACATACACTACACGTACACTATACATACACATACACTACACATACACTACACGTACACTACACATACACTACACGTACACTACACATACACGACACATACACTACACTACAAACATGCACTTCACATACACTACATATACACTACACGTACACTATACGTACACTACACAGACTACACACACACTACACATACACTACACGTACACTACACATACACATACACTACACATACACTACACGTACACTTCACATAGACTACACATACACTACACATACAATAAACATACACTACACATACACTAAACACATACACTACACGTACACTACACGTACACTACACATACACAACACATACACTACACATACACAACACATACACTACATGTACACTACACATACACTACACATACACGTACACTACACGTACACTACACGTACACTACACATAGACTACACATACACTACACATACTCTACACATACATTACACACATACTCTACACATACACTACACATACACAACACACATACACAACACATGCACTACACTTACACAACACATACACATACACTACACATACACTACACGTACACTACACGTACATTACACATACACTACTCATACAGTATACATACACTACACGTACACTACACATACACTACACATACACTACCCATACACTACACGTACACTACACATACATTTCACAAACACTACACATACACTACACGTACACTACACATACACTACACATACACTACACGTACACTTCATGTACACTACACGTACACTACACATACATTACACAAACAGTACACATAAACTGTACATACACAACACATACACTACACATTATACATACGCTACATATCCACTACACATACACTACACGTACACTAAACGTACACTACACATACACTACACATACACTACATGTACACTTCATGTACACTACACGTACTTTACACATACATTACACAAACAGTACACATAAACTGTACATACACAACACATACACTACACATACACTACACATTATACATACGCTACACATCCACTACACATACACTACACGTACACTAAACGTACACTACACATTCACTACACATACACTACACATACACTACATATACACTACACGTACACTATATGTACACTACACATACACTACACGTACACTACATGTACACTGCACATACACATACACTTCACATACACTACCCGTACACTTCACATAGACTACACATACACTACACATACAATAAACATACACTAAACACATACAATAACGTACACTACACGTACACTACACATACACTACACATAAACAACACATACACTACACATACACAACACATACACTACATGTACACTACACATACACTACACATACACTACACGTACACTACACGTACGCTACACGTACACTACACATACACGTACACTACACATACACTACACATACACGTACACTACACGTACGCTACACTTACATTACACGTACACTACACGTACACTACACGTACACTACACGTACACTACACGTACACTTCACATAGACTACACATACACTACACATACTCTACACATACACTACACATACACAACACACATACACTACACATGCACTACACTTACACTACAAATACACATACACTACACATACACTACACGTACACTACACATACACTACACATACACTAAACATATACAATACACGTAAACTACACATACACTACACATACACTACACATATACAATACACGTAAACTACACATACACTACACATACACTACACGTACACTATACATACACATACACTACACATACACTACACTTACACTACACATACACTACACGTACACTACACATACACGATACATACACTACACTACAAACATGCACTTCACATACACTACATATACACTACACGTACACTATACGTACACTACACACACTACACACACACTACACATACACTACACGTACACTACACGTACATTACACGTACACTACACATACTCTACACATACACTACACGTACATTAAACATACACTACTCATACAGTATACATACACTACACGTACACTACACATACACTACACATACACTACCCATACACTACACGTACACTACACATACATTACACAAACACTACACATACACTACACGTACACTACACATACACTACACATACACTACACGTACACTTCATGTACACTACACGTACACTACACATACATTACACAAACAGTACACATAAACTGTACATACACAACACATACACTACACATACACTACACATTATACATACGCTACACATCCACTACACATACACTACACGTACACTACACGTACACTAAACGTACACTACACATACACTACACATACACTATACATACACAACACATACTCCTCGCAGTCTCCGTGGTGTAGTGGTAAGACACTCGCCTGGCGTTCCGCGAGCGCTATGTCATAGGTTCGTATCCTGGCCGGGGAGGATTTACTGGGCGCAATTCCTTAACTGTAGCCTCTGTTTAACGCAACAGTAAAATGTGTACTTGGATGAAAAAACGATTCTTCGCGGCGGGGATCGTATTCCAGGGACCTGCCCGAAACGCTACGCGTACTAGTGGCTGTACAAGAATGTAACAAATCTTGTATATATCTCAAAAAAAAAAAAAAAAAAAAAAAAAAAAAAAACTACACTTACACTATGCATACACTACACGTACACTACACGTACACTACACATACACTACACATACACTACAAATCCACTACACTACACACATACACTACACGTCCACTTCACATACACTACACATACATTACACGTACATTACACATACACTACACATACAATACACGTACACTACACATACACTACACATACACTACACACACTATACATACACTACACATAAACTACATATACACAACACATACACTACACGTACACTTCACCTACACTACACGTACACTACACATGCACTACACATACACTGCATGTACACATACACTACACGTGCACTACACGTATGCTACACATACACTACACACACACTACACGTACACTACACATACACTACACGTACACTACACGTACACTACACACACACTACACGTACACTACACATACACTACACTACACGTACACTACACGTACACATACACTACACATACACTACACGTACACTACACACACACTACACGTACACTACACATACACTACACTACACGTACACTACACGTACACTACACGTACACATACACTACACATACACTACACATACACATACATGTACACTACACGTACACTACACATTTACTACACATACACTACACATACACTACACGTACATTACACGTACACTACACATACACATACACTACACGTACACTTCACATAGACTACACATACACTACACATACAATAAACATACACTACACATACACTAAACACATACACTACACGTTCACTACACGTACACTACACATACACTACACATACACTACACATACACAACACATACACTACACACACTATACATACACTACACATACACTACACATACACGTACACTACACGTACACTACACGTACACTACACGTACACTACATATAGACTACACATACACTACACATACTCTACACATACATTACACACATACTCTACACATACACTACACATACAAAACACACATTCACAACACATGCACTACACTTACACAACACATACACATACACTACACATACACTACACGTACACTACACATATACTACACATACACTACACATATACACTACACGTAAACTACACATACACTACACGTACACTACACATACACATACACTACACGTACACTATACATACACATACACTTCACATACACTACATGTACACTACACATACACTACACATACACTACATGTACAAAACATATTCACTACACATACACTATACGTACACAACACACACACTACACATACACTACACATACACTACACATACACTATACATACTCTACACATACACTACACATACACTACACGTACACTACACATACACTACACGTACACTACACGTACACTACACGTACACTACACGTACACTACACATTCACTACACATACACTACACATACACTACATATACACTACACGTACACTACATGTACACTGCACATACACATACACTTCACATAGACTATACTTACACTTCACATAGACTACACATACACTACACATACAATAAACATACACTAAACACACACAATAACGTACACTACACGTACACGACACATACACTACACATAAACAACACATACACTACACATACACAACACATACACTACATGTACACTACACATACACTACACATACACTACACGTACACTAAATGTACGCTACACGTACACTACACATACACGTACACTACACATACACTACACATACACGTACACTACACGTACACTACACTTACATTACACGTACACTACACGTACACTACACATACACTACACATACACTATACATACTCTACACATACACTACACATACACTACACGTACACTACACATACACTACACGTACACTACACGTACACTACACGTACACTACACGTACACTACACATTCACTACACATACACTACACATACACTACATATACACTACACGTACACTACATGTACACTGCACATACACATACACTTCACATAGACTATACGTACACTTCACATAGACTACACATACACTACACATACAATAAACATACACTAAACACACACAATAACGTACACTACACGTACACGACACATACACTACACATAAACAACACATACACTACACATACACAACACATACACTACATGTACACTACACATACACTACACATACACTACACGTACACTAAATGTACGCTACACGTACACTACACATACACGTACACTACACATACACTACACATACACGTACACTACACGTACACTACACTTACATTACACGTACACTACACGTACACTACACATACACTACACATACACTACACGTACACTACACGTACACTACACGTACACTACACGTACACATCACATAGACTACACATACACTACACATACTCTACACATACACTACACATACACAACACACATACACTACACATGCACTACACTTAAACTACACATACACATACACTACACATACACTACACGTACACTACACATACACTACACATACAATACACGTAAACTACACATACACTACACGTACACTACACATACACATACACTACACGTACACTATACATACACATACACTACACATACACTACACGTACACTACACATACACTACACGTACACTACACATACACGACACATACACTACACTACAAACATGCACTTCACATACACTACATATACACTACACGTACACTATACGTACACTACACAGACTACACACACACTACACATACACTACACGTACACTACACGTACACTACACATACACATACACTACACATACACTACACGTACACTTCACATAGACTACACATACACTACACATACAATAAACATACACTACACATACACTAAACACATACACTACACGTACACTACACATACACTACACATACACTACACATACACAACACATACACTACATGTACACTACACATACACTACACATACACTACACATACACGTACACTACACGTACACTACACGTACACTACACATAGACTACACATACACTACACATATTCTACACATACATTACACACATACTCTATACATACACTACACATACACAACACACATACACAACACATGCACTACACTTACACAACACATACACATACACTACACATACACTACACGTACATTACACATACACTACTCATACAGTATACATGTCGGAAAATCCGACACCATTTTATATCATACAGATAATAGCTGTATTACCAACAAGTTACCCATAGAAAACGTAACTTGTAGTGGAATTACCGTCTAAAGAAAACGGGATATCATCACCACATACTATTATAATTCACCAGCTATTCTGCTGGGAATTGTTCTTAAATACATTAGTCTTTAGACTTTACCATCATAAAAACATCTTATATAAATTAACTTAATTATCAATATTAAAGTAGAGTAAATGTGACCCTTCTATCACTTTCTGAAATCTGGACAAAGTAGGCCAGGCGTGAGTGGGGAAGGAGGGCAGCCATTGTTGTGTCACCTCCGAGACGTGTGGAGCAAATTTAGCTCCTATCATATCTGGACAATGTCGGCCAGTAACGTCAATAGAATGGAGTGTTAAACAGCCATTGTTTATACGAGACCAGAGGCACACGGGAGCAAATACGGCTCCTGTTAATTTTACTTGGACGTAGTGTTATGGAAACCAAAGGTACCATCTCCAACACGATGTCTACAATTCAAGTTAAGTCTATCCGAAACCCGTTTATCATTCATTTATGGCCATTAATGTCAGGATATAGGGTGACCCGGTTAGATCACGTGGAAGCCTCAAACTAAAGGTAATTAAGCCAGGTCTTCATGTTCCATGTACTGTATAGTGTTTTCTCTGATATAGCTTGTCATATATAGGATTCTGGCTTCACAGTTAGCGCCCTTTTGACAGGTCAAGACGAGGAAGAGTTTGTGCACCAGTTACCTGGGTGATATGGAAGCTACCTCAAAGAGGATAATTTGGTGTCTACACCCTAGTTATACCTGGTGGACTAACCTGCTGTACTATAAGATAAGGAACCTCTTCAATGTATGTAGTTAATTTTGTAGTTTGATTGGCTGCATATATATATTAATTTAATAACCCCCCCCCCTAATGTGTAGAGGATCGATTTGTGAGATTAAGAGATTATTGCAGAAATACAGTCCACTTATCATTATACAAATTGCTATCGAAGTATATAAATTAACGTAAATATAAATTCATATAAATTAAATAAATATAAATCTCACAGGTCGGTACCCACATTATTTGGACCTTCGGAACCGGAATATTTGGTCCTATGAACCCACATTTGGTCATCTTAGTACCGGATGAACCAGTTAACCAGTGGATTCATTAAATATACTAGTGCAGTGTTATTTAAACAAAGGCCAGCAGTCAAGATGGCAGCGTAGCCTCGAGGGAGCTCAGGAGCCTCCCTCAGCCCAGTTCAGCTTCGTCAGCGGTTTCATGCACACCCACAGATATTTGGTGGCGTGTTATTTCGTGAAATGACAGCGCTAATATTGAAGCCAGCCTAATTAGTGACTGTGTCTTCGCGAGATTGTTCACGGATTTCGTGGTGTTACATTTCGCGAGAGATTATCTACGAATTTTGTGGACTTTATTTCGCGAGGTCACTAATAATATTTAATACTTCTAGATAATATTAGAAGTTTCATAGAGGCTAATTAAGAGGCTATTATCAATAATTGTGTATATTATTTCTCCAAAATAGAGAATTATTTAATATATATTGCACTAGTGATCACAGTATAATATTTACTAATTGCCAACCCACAACAGGGTAGGATATTAACCATTGACTAGTTGAACTATTATCGTTCATCCTAGTCCCATTATTACCTTAGTCAGTTGTACTATATTGAACAACCTAACACCATTAATGAATGGTCCAGACCCTATTTTGGGTGTAATTTTTATCAACTCGAGTTGAGTTGTATATATAATAATTTACTTATGATCATTACACCTTTGAGTCATTAATTAGTGTCTCTACCAGCCTAGGGTGATATAGAAGAGCTAACCTAAAGGTACTTCCAGTGACACTGGTTTATCACTCAAATCATTAGTGTGTATGATTGTATATATATAATGTGTATTAATTTTAAGTGCTAACCTCTAGTAGAGGTAGGATTATTGCCTAGTGAGTGCAGAATTTAACCCTAGGCTACCATCAGTGCTTGTTCAGTATTATGAGCAGCCCAAATACAAGCCCCACAAGGCTTCACCAACTAGCCAGGATGGATAATGCAGGGAGAATGAAAAGAACCCTTGCAGGTCTTAAAGGCCACTTAACAAGACAGATCAAGAAATGTGAAGATTTGTCACAACAATCTCAAGTTGATTATGCTGACCTGGAAAGCTATTATCAAGCAGCTGCAGGTAAATTTGAGCAAATCAAATGCCAAATGGCTGTCCTTGTGGGGACAGACTACTACCATCAATTCATTGGTAGCCCTACTAAATATCAGGGCATAACCATGTTAAACTCTGCAGGAGGTAAATTACTCTCAGGCCCAGTATCAAGCCTGAGGAGACCTATGCCTGCAGATAAACAATACCAGTAGAAACCTAAATTTGTCAGCTGATTATATTTCTCCAGTAGCATTATACTAAGGAGATTACAGCTGACTATAGTAACAGAGGTTGATGTTAGTATCATCATTTGAAGCTGGAGATGAGTTCATGAGGCCTCAGTGGCAAATCAGTGAACAGTAGCCTAAAACAGCTACAAGTCACTGCGACCAATGTCACTGAACCCACTGCAGTCTCAGAACCATATTTTACTTTAATGATGAGCTATTCAATCTTCTTAATCAATTAACTAAATTAAACCCCAATAAATCTGATGACTGATTTGATACATTTATTATTTAATCAAGATGTATTCCATGGGCCTCAGTGTTTATATATCAGTGACTAGTTACCTGAACAAACTTCAAGTTATATCTAATGTCACTGATCTCACTGCAGTCCCTGAATCATACTTGACTGTAGTACTTGATCACATCCAGTCTTCTGGGTTAAATAATATATAAGGCTTGAATATTAGCCTTTCAAGAGTTGACAGGGAAATGAAATCGCATTAGACTTCTAACCCCTGCAACTCTAGTACGGGACATCCGTCCTGTACGAACAGACACACAAACGTGTGATTACTAACTACTAACATCAAATTAATCTAATAATTCGAAGGAGGAGTATCGGTGTTCGTCTGTTCTAAATAGGACTTCGACCCGTGAGCAGCCCCCTGGGGAATTATGTCGGAAAATCCGATACCATTTTATATCATACAGATAATAGCTGTATTACCAACAAGTTACCCATAGAAAACGTAACTTGTAGTGGAATTACCGTCTAAAGAAAACGGGATATCATCACCACATACTATTATAATTCACCAGCTATTCTGCTGGGAATTGTTCTTAAATACATTAGTCTTTAGACTTTACCATCATAAAAACATCTTATATAAATTAACTTAATTATCAATATTAAAGTAGAGTAAATGTGACCCTTCTATCACTTTCTGAAATCTGGACAAAGTAGGCCAGGCGTGAGTGGGGAAGGAGGGCAGCCATTGTTGTGTCACCTCCGAGACGTGTGGAGCAAATTTAGCTCCTATCATATCTGGACAATGTCGGCCAGTAACGTCAATAGAATGGAGTGTTAAACAGCCATTGTTTATACGAGACCAGAGGCACACGGGAGCAAATACGGCTCCTGTTAATTTTACTTGGACGTAGTGTTATGGAAACCAAAGGTACCATCTCCAACACGATGTCTACAATTCAAGTTAAGTCTATCCGAAACCCGTTTATCATTCATTTATGGCCATTAATGTCAGGATATAGGGTGACCCGGTTAGATCACGTGGAAGCCTCAAACTAAAGGTAATTAAGCCAGGTCTTCATGTTCCATGTACTGTATAGTGTTTTCTCTGATATAGCTTGTCATATATAGGATTCTGGCTTCACAGTTAGCGCCCTTTTGACAGGTCAAGACGAGGAAGAGTTTGTGCACCAGTTACCTGGGTGATATGGAAGCTACCTCAAAGAGGATAATTTGGTGTCTACACCCTAGTTATACCTGGTGGACTAACCTGCTGTACTATAAGATAAGGAACCTCTTCAATGTATGTAGTTAATTTTGTAGTTTGATTGGCTGCATATATATATTAATTTAATAACCCCCCCCCCTAATGTGTAGAGGATCGATTTGTGAGATTAAGAGATTATTGCAGAAATACAGTCCACTTATCATTATACAAATTGCTATCGAAGTATATAAATTAACGTAAATATAAATTCATATAAATTAAATAAATATAAATCTCACAGGTCGGTTCCCACAATACATACACTACATGTACACTACACATACACTACAAATACACTACCCATACACTACACGTACACTACACATACATTACACAAACACTACACATACACTACACGTACACTACACATACACTACACATACACTACACGTACACTTCATGTACACTACACGTACACTACACATACATTACACAAACAGTACACATAAACTGTACATACACAACACATACACTACACATACACTACACATTATACATACGCTACACATCCACTACACATACACTACACGTACACTAAACGTACACTACACATACACTACACATACACTACACATACACATCACATAGACTACACATGAACTATACATAAACAACACATACACTACACTTACACTACACATACACTACACATACACTATACATACACAACACATACTCCTCGCAGTCTCCGTGGTGTAGTGGTAAGACACTCGCCTGGCGTTCCGCGAGCGCTATGTCATGGGTTCGTATCCTGGCCGGGGAGGATTTACTGGGCGCAATTCCTTAACTGTAGCCTCTGTTTAACGCAACAGTAAAATGTGTACTTGGATGAAAAAACGATTCTTCGCGGCGGGGATCGTATTCCAGGGACCTGCCCGAAACGCTACGCGTACTAGTGGCTGTACAAGAATGTAACAAATCTTGTATATATCTCAAAAAAAAAAAAAAAAAAAAAAAAAAAAAAAAAAAAAAAAAAAAAAAAAAAAAAAAAAAAAAAAAATACACTACACTTACACTACACGTACACTACACGTACACTACACATACACTACACATACACTACAAATACACTACACTACACACATACACTACACGTCCACTTCACATACACTACACATACATTACACATACACTACACATACAATACACGTACACTACACATACACTACACATACACTACACACACTATACATACACTACACATAAACTACATATACACAACATATACACTACACGTACACTTCACCTACACTACACGTACACTACACGTACACTACACGTACACTACACATACACTGCATGTACACATACACTACACGTGCACTACACGGATGCTACACATACACTACACATGCACTACACGTACACTACACGTACACTACACACACACTACACGTAAACAACACATACACTACACTACACGTACACTACACGTACACTACACACACACTACACGTACACTACACATACACTACACTACACGTACACTACACGTACACTACACGTACACATACACTACACATACACATACATGTACACTACACGTACACTACACGTACACTCCACGTACACTACACATTTACAACACATACACTACACATACACTACACGTACATTATACGTACACTACACATACACATACACTACACATACACTACACGTACACTTCACATAGACTACACATACACTACACATACAATAAACATACACTACACATACACTAAACACATACACTACACGTACACTACACGTACACTACACATACACTACACATACACTACACATAAACGTACACTACACGTACACTACACATAGACTACACATACACTACACATACTCTACACATACATTACACACATACTCTACACATACACTACACATACAAAACACACATTCACAACACATGCACTACACTTACACAACACATACACATACACTACACATACACTACACGTACACTACACATACACTACACATACACTACACATATACACTACACGTAAACTACACATACACTACACGTACACTACACATACACATACACTACACGTACACTATACATACACATACACTTCACATACACTACATGTACACTACACATACACTACACATACACTACATGTACAAAACATATTCACTACACATACACTATACGTACACAACACACACACTACACATACACTACACATACACTACACATACACTATACATACTCTACACATACACTACACATACACTACACGTACACTACAAATACACTACACGTACACTACACGTACACTACACGTACACTACACGTACACTACACGTACACTACACATTCACTACACATACACTACACATACACTACATATACACTACACGTACACTATATGTACACTACACATACCCTACACGTACACTACATGTACACTGCACATACACATACACTTCACATAGACTACACGTACACTTCACATAGACTACACATACACTACACATACAATAAACATACACTAAACACACACAATAACGTACACTACACGTACACGACACATACACTACATAAACAACACATACACTACACATACACAACACATACACTACATGTACACTACACATACACTACACATACACTACACGTACACTACATGTACGCTACACGTACACTACACATACACGTACACTACACATACACTACACATACACGTACACTACACGTACACTACACTTACATTACACGTACACTACACGTACACTACACATACACTACACATACACTACACGTACACTACACGTACACTACACGTACACTACACGTACACTTCACATAGACTACACATACACTACACATACTCTACACATACACTACACATACACAACACACATACACTACACATGCACTACACTTACACTACACATACACATATACTACACATACACTACACGTACACTACACATACACTACACATACACTACACATACACTACACATATACAATAAACGTAAACTACACATACACTACACGTACACTACACATACACACACACTACACGTACACTATACATACACATACACTACACATACACTACACGTACACTACACATACACTACACGTACACTACACATACACGATACATACACTACACTACAAACATGCACTTCACATACACTACATATACACTACACGTACACTATACGTACACTACACACACTACACACACACTACACATACACTACACGTACACTACACGTACACTACACATACACTACACATAAACTACACATACACAACACATACACTACATGTACACTACACATACACTACACATACACTACACATACACGTACACTACACGTACACTACACGTACACTACACGTACACTACACATAGACTACACATACACTACACATACTCTACACATACATTACACACATACTCTACACATACACTACACATACACAACACACATACACAACACATGCACTACACTTACACAACACATACACATACACTACACATACACTACACGTACACTACACGTACATTACACATACACTACTCATACAGTATACATACACTACACGTACACTACACATACACTACACATACACCACCCATACACTACACGTACACTACACATACATTACACAAATACTACACATACACTACACGTACACTACACATACACTACACATACACTACACGTACACTTCACGTACACTACACGTACACTACACATACATTACACAAACACTACACATAAACTGTACATTCACAACACATACACTACACATTATACATACGCTACACATCCACTACACATACACTACACGTACACTAAACGTACACTACACATACACTACACATACACTACACATACACATCACATACACTACACATAAACTATACATACACAACACATACACTACACTTACACTACACATACACTACACATACACTATACATACACAACACATACTCCTCGCAGTCTCCGTGGTGTAGTGGTAAGACACTCGCCTGGCGTTCCGCGAGCGCTATGTCATGGGTTCGTATCCTGGCCGGGGAGGATTTACTGGGCGCAATTCCTTAACTGTAGCCTCTGTTTAACGCAACAGTAAAATGTGTACTTGGATGAAAAAACGATTCTTCGCGGCGGGGATCGTATTCCAGGGACCTGCCCGAAACGCTACGCGTACTAGTGGCTGTACAAGAATGTAGCAAATCTTGTATATATCTCAAAAAAAAAAAAAAAAAAAAAAAAAAAAAAAAAAAAAAAAAAAAAAAAAAAAAAAAAAAAAAAAAAAAAAAAAAAAAAATACCTTACACTATGCATACAGTACACGTACACTACACGTACACTACACATACACTGCACATACACTACAAATACACTACACACATACACTACACGTCCACTTCACATACACTACACATTCATTACACGTACACTACACATACATTACACATACACTACACATACAGTACACGTACACTACACATACACTACACACACTATACATACACTACACATAAACTACATATACACAACACATACACTACACGTACACTACACCTACACCACACGTACACTACACGTACACTACACATACACTACACATACACTGCATGTACACATACACTACACGTGCACTACACGTATGCTACACATACACTACACATGCACTACACGTACACTACACGTACACTACACACACACTACACGTACACTACACATACACTACACTACTGTACACTACACGTACACTACACACACACTACACGTACACTACACATACACTACACTACACGTACACTACACGTACACTACACGTACACTACACGTACACTACACATACACTACACTACACGTACACTACACGTACACATACACTACACATACATGTACACTACACGTACACTACACGTACACTCCACGTACACTACACATTTACTACACATACACTACACATACACTACACGTACATTACACGTACACTACACATACACTACACGTACACTTCACATAGACTACACATACACTACACATACAATAAACATACACTACACATACACTAAACACATAAACTACACGTACACTACACGTACACTACACATAAACTACACATACACTACACATACACAACACATTCACTACATGTACACTACACATACACTACACATACACTACACATACACGTACACTACACGTACACTACACGTACACTACACATAGACTACACATACACTACACATACTCTACACATACATTACACACATACTCTACACATACACTACACATACACAACACACATACACAACACATGCACTACACTTACACAACACATACACATACACTACACATACACTACACGTACACTACACATACACTACATATACACTACACATATATACTACACGTAAACTACACATACACTACACGTACACTACACATACACTACACGTACACTATACATACACATACACTTCACATACACTACATGTACACTACACATACACTACACATACACTACATGTACAAAACATATTCACTACACATACACTATACGTACACTACACACACACTACTCATACACTACACATACACTACACATACACTATACATACTCTACACATACACTACACATACACTACACGTACACTTCACATACACTACACGTACACTACACGTACACTACACGTACACTACACATACACTACACATACACTACACGTACACTACACATACACTACACGTACACTACACATACACGACACATACACTACACTACAAACATGCACTTCACATACACTACATATACACTACACGTACACTACACGTACACTACACACACTACACACACACTACACATACACTACACGTACACTACACGTACACTACACATACACTACACTTACACTACACTTACACTACACATACACAACACATACTCTACACATACACTACACATACACTACACATACACTACACATTCACTACACATACACTACACGTACACTACATGTACATTACACACACACTACACATACACTACACATACAATACACATACACTACACTTACACTACACTTACACTACACATACACAACACATACTCTACACATACACTACACATACACTACACATACACTACACATTCACTACACATACACTACACGTACACTACATGTACATTACACACACACTACACATACACTACACATACAATACACATACACTACACTACGCATACATTACTCGTACACTACACATACGCTACACATACACTACACACACTATACATGCACTACACATACACTACATATACACAGCACATACACTACACGTACACTACACATACACTACACATACACTACACATACACTACACGTAAACTACACATACACTACACGTACACTACACATACACATACACTACACGTACACTATACATACACATACACTTCACGTACACTACATGTACACTACACATACACTACACATACACTACATGTACAAAACATATTCACTACACATTCACTATACGTACACAACACACACACTACACATACACTACACATACACTACACATACACTATACATACTCTACACATACACTACACATACACTACACGTACACTACAAATACACTACACGTACACTACACGTACACTACACGTACACTACACGTACACTACACGTACACTACACATTCACTACACATACACTACACATACACTACATATACACTACACGTACACTATATGTACACTACACATACCCTACACGTACACTACATGTACACTGCACATACACATACACTTCACATAGACTACACGTACACTTCACATAGACTACACATACACTACACATACAATAAACATACACTAAACACACACAATAACGTACACTACACGTACACGACACATACACTACATAAACAACACATACACTACACATACACAACACATACACCACATGTACACTACACATACACTACACATACACTACACGTACACTACATGTACGCTACACGTACACTACACATACACGTACACTACACATACACTACACATACACGTACACTACACGTACACTACACTTACATTACACGTACACTACACGTACACTACACATACACTACACATACACTACACGTACACTACACGTACACTACACGTACACTACACGTACACTTCACATAGACTACACATACACTACACATACTCTACACATACACTACACATACACAACACACATACACTACACATGCACTACACTTACACTACACATACACATATACTACACATACACTACACGTACACTACACATACACTACACATACACTACACATACACTACACATATACAATAAACGTAAACTACACATACACTACACGTACACTACACATACACACACACTACACGTACACTATACATACACATACACTACACATACACTACACGTACACTACACATACACTACACGTACACTACACATACACGATACATACACTACACTACAAACATGCACTTCACATACACTACATATACACTACACGTACACTATACGTACACTACACACACTACACACACACTACACATACACTACACGTACACTACACGTACACTACACATACACTACACATAAACTACACATACACAACACATACACTACATGTACACTACACATACACTACACATACACTACACATACACGTACACTACACGTACACTACACGTACACTACACGTACACTACACATAGACTACACATACACTACACATACTCTACACATACATTACACACATACTCTACACATACACTACACATACACAACACACATACACAACACATGCACTACACTTACACAACACATACACATACACTACACATACACTACACGTACACTACACGTACATTACACATACACTACTCATACAGTATACATACACTACACGTACACTACACATACACTACACATACACCACCCATACACTACACGTACACTACACATACATTACACAAATACTACACATACACTACACGTACACTACACATACACTACACATACACTACACGTACACTTCACGTACACTACACGTACACTACACATACATTACACAAACACTACACATAAACTGTACATTCACAACACATACACTACACATTATACATACGCTACACATCCACTACACATACACTACACGTACACTAAACGTACACTACACATACACTACACATACACTACACATACACATCACATACACTACACATAAACTATACATACACAACACATACACTACACTTACACTACACATACACTACACATACACTATACATACACAACACATACTCCTCGCAGTCTCCGTGGTGTAGTGGTAAGACACTCGCCTGGCGTTCCGCGAGCGCTTTGTCATGGGTTCGTATCCTGGCCGGGGAGGATTTACTGGGCGCAATTCCTTAACTGTAGCCTCTGTTTAACGCAACAGTAAAATGTGTACTTGGATGAAAAAACGATTCTTCGCGGCGGGGATCGTATTCCAGGGACCTGCCCGAAACGCTACGCGTACTAGTGGCTGTACAAGAATGTAACAAATCTTGTATATATCTCAAAAAAAAAAAAAAAAAAAAAAAAAAAAAAAAAAAAAAAAATACACTACACTTACACTATGCATACAGTACACGTACACTACACGTACACTACACATACACTGCACATACACTACAAATACACTACACACATACACTACACGTCCACTTCACATACACTACACATTCATTACACGTACACTACACATACACTACACATACAGTACACGTACACTACACATACACTACACATACACTACACATACACTACACACACTATACATACACTACACATAAACTACATATACACAACACATACACTACACCTACACCACACGTACACTACACGTACACTACACATACACTACACATACACTGCATGTACACATACACTACACGTGCACTACACGTATGCTACACATACACTACACATGCACTACACGTACACTACACGTACACTACACGTACACTACACACACACTACACGTACACTACACATACACTACACTACACGTACACTACACGTACACTACACACACACTACACGTACACTACACATACACTACACTACACGTACACTACACGTACACTACACGTACACTACACGTACACTACACATACACTACACTACACGTACACTACACGTACACATACACTACACATACATGTACACTACACGTACACTACACGTACACTCCACGTACACTA
Organism: Procambarus clarkii; assembly: GCF_040958095.1. Taxonomy (NCBI): domain Eukaryota; kingdom Metazoa; phylum Arthropoda; class Malacostraca; order Decapoda; family Cambaridae; genus Procambarus; species Procambarus clarkii. Next base: position 42,460,220 of record NC_091168.1, on the reverse strand, counting down.
CACATTTACTACACATACACTACACATACACTACACGTACATTACACGTACACTACACATACACTACACGTACACTTCACATAGACTACACATACACTACACATACAATAAACATACACTACACATACACTAAACACATACACTACACGTACACTACACGTACACTACACATAAACTACACATACACTACACATACACAACACATACACTACATGTACACTACACATACACTACACATACACTACACATACACGTACACTACACGTACACTACACGTACACTACACATAGACTACACATACACTACACATACTCTACACATACATTACACACATACTCTACACATACACTACACATACACAACACACATACACAACACATGCACTACACTTACACAACACATACACATACACTACACATACACTACACGTACACTACACATACACTACATATACACTACACATATATACTACACGTAAACTACACATACACTACACGTACACTACACATACACTACACGTACACTATACATACACATACACTTCACATACACTACATGTACACTACACATACACTATACATACACTACATGTACAAAACATATTCACTACACATACACTATACGTACACTACACACACACTACACATACACTACACATACACTACACATACACTATACATACTCTACACATACACTACACATACACTACACGTACACTTCACATACACTACACGTACACTACACGTACACTACACATACACTACACATACACTACACATACACTACACGTACACTACACGTACACTACACGTACACTACACATACACTACACATACACTACACATTCACTACACATACACTACACGTACACTACATGTACATTACACACACACTACACATACACTACACATACAATACACATACACTACACTACGCATACATTACTCGTACACTACACATACGCTACACATACACTACACACACTATACATGCACTACACATACACTACATATACACAGCACATACACTACACGTACACTACACATACACTACACATACACTACACATACACTACACGTAAACTACACATACACTACACGTACACTACACATACACATACACTACACGTACACTATACATACACATACACTTCACATACACTACATGTACACTACACATACACTACACATACACTACATGTACAAAACATATTCACTACACATACACTATACGTACACAACACACACACTACACATACACTACACATACACTACACATACACTATACATACTCTACACATACACTACACATACACTACACGTACACTACAAATACACTACACGTACACTACACGTACACTACACGTACACTACACGTACACTACACGTACACTACACATTCACTACACATACACTACACATACACTACATATACACTACACGTACACTATATGTACACTACACATACCCTACACGTACACTACATGTACACTGCACATACACATACACTTCACATAGACTACACGTACACTTCACATAGACTACACATACACTACACATACAATAAACATACACTAAACACACACAATAACGTACACTACACGTACACGACACATACACTACATAAACAACACATACACTACACATACACAACACATACACTACATGTACACTACACATACACTACACATACACTACACGTACACTACATGTACGCTACACGTACACTACACATACACGTACACTACACATACACTACACATACACTACACATACACGTACACTACACGTACACTACACTTACATTACACGTACACTACACGTACACTACACATACACTACACATACACTACACGTACACTACACGTACACTACACGTACACTACACGTACACTTCACATAGACTACACATACACTACACATACTCTACACATACACTACACATACACAACACACATACACTACACATGCACTACACTTACACTACACATACACATATACTACACATACACTACACGTACACTACACATACACAACACATACACTACACATACACTACACATATACAATAAACGTAAACTACACATACACTACACGTACACTACACATACACACACACTACACGTACACTATACATACACATACACTACACATACACTACACGTACACTACACATACACTACACGTACACTACACATACACGATACATACACTACACTACAAACATGCACTTCACATACACTACATATACACTACACGTACACTATACGTACACTACACACACTACACACACACTACACATACACTACACGTACACTACACGTACACTACACATACACTACACATAAACTACACATACACAACACATACACTACATGTACACTACACATACACTACACATACACGTACACTACACGTACACTACACGTACACTACACGTACACTACACATAGACTACACATACACTACACATACTCTACACATACATTACACACATACTCTACACATACACTACACATACACAACACACATACACAACACATGCACTACACTTACACAACACATACACATACACTACACATACACTACACGTACACTACACGTACATTACACATACACTACTCATACAGTATACATACACTACACGTACACTACACATACACTACACATACACCACCCATACACTACACGTACACTACACATACATTACACAAATACTACACATACACTACACGTACACTACACATACACTACACATACACTACACGTACACTTCACGTACACTACACGTACACTACACATACATTACACAAACACTACACATAAACTGTACATTCACAACACATACACTACACATTATACATACGCTACACATCCACTACACATACACTACACGTACACTAAACGTACACTACACATACACTACACATACACTACACATACACATCACATACACTACACATAAACTATACATACACAACACATACACTACACTTACACTACACATACACTACACATACACTATACATACACAACACATACTCCTCGCAGTCTCCGTGGTGTAGTGGTAAGACACTCGCCTGGCGTTCCGCGAGCGCTATGTCATGGGTTCGTATCCTGGCCGGGGAGGATTTACTGGGCGCAATTCCTTAACTGTAGCCTCTGTTTAACGCAACAGTAAAATGTGTACTTGGATGAAAAAACGATTCTTCGCGGCGGGGATCGTATTCCAGGGACCTGCCCGAAACGCTACGCGTACTAGTGGCTGTACAAGAATGTAACAAATCTTGTATATATCTCAAAAAAAAAAAAAAAAAAAAAAAAAAAATACACTACACTTACACTATGCATACAGTACACGTACACTACACGTACACTACACATACACTGCACATACACTACAAATACACTACACACATACACTACACGTCCACTTCACATACACTACACATTCATTACACGTACACTACACATACACTACACATACAGTACACGTACACTACACATACACTACACATACACTACACATACACTACACACACTATACATACACTACACATAAACTACATATACACAACACATACACTACACGTACACTACACCTACACCACACGTACACTACACGTACACTACACATACACTACACATACACTGCATGTACACATACACTACACGTGCACTACACGTATGCTACACGTACACTACACGTACACTACACGTACACTACACACACACTACACGTACACTACACATACACTACACTACACGTACACTACACGTACACTACACACACACTACACGTACACTACACATACACTACACTACACGTACACTACACGTACACTACACGTACACTACACGTACACTACACATACACTACACTACACGTACACTACACGTACACATACACTACACATACATGTACACTACACGTACACTACACGTACACTCCACGTACACTACACATACACTACACATACACTACACGTACATTACACGTACACTACACATACACTACACGTACACTTCACATAGACTACACATACACTACACATACAATAAACATACACTACACATACACTAAACACATACACTACACGTACACTACACATAAACTACACATACACTACACATACACAACACATACACTACATGTACACTACACATACACTACACATACACTACACATACACGTACACTACACGTACACTACACGTACACTACACATAGACTACACATACACTACACATACTCTACACATACATTACACACATACTCTACACATACACTACACATACACAACACACATACACAACACATGCACTACACTTACACAACACATACACATACACTACACATACACTACACGTACACTACACATACACTACATATACACTACACATATATACTACACGTAAACTACACATACACTACACGTACACTACACATACACTACACGTACACTATACATACACATACACTTCACATACACTACATGTACACTACACATACACTACACATACACTACATGTACAAAACATATTCACTACACATACACTATACGTACACTACACACACACTACACATACACTACACATACACTACACATACACTATACATACTCTACACATACACTACACATACACTACACGTACACTTCACATACACTACACGTACACTACACGTACACTACACGTACACTACACATACACTACACATACACTACACGTACACTACACGTACACTACACGTACACTACACATACACTACACATACACTATACTACACACATACACTACACGTACACTACACATACACTACACTTACACTACACTTACACTACACATACACAACACATACACTACACATACACTACACATACACTACACGTACACTACACATACACTACACTTACACTACACTTACACTACACATACACAACACATACTCTACACATGCACTACACATACACTACACATACACTACACATTCACTACACATACACTACACGTACACTACATGTACATTACACACACACTACACATACACTACACATACAATACACATACACTACACTTACACTACACTTACACTACACATACACAACACATACTCTACACATACACTACACATACACTACACATACACTACACATTCACTACACATACACTACACGTACACTACATGTACATTACACACACACTACACATACACTACACATACAATACACATACACTACACTACGCATACATTACTCGTACACTACACATACGCTACACATACACTACACACACTATACATGCACTACACATACACTACATATACACAACACATACACTACACGTACACTACACATACACTACACATACACTACACATACACTACACTTCGGGAGCCGTACACTATACGTACACTACACATATACTACACATGCACTATACATACACTACACATACACTATACATACTCTACACATACACTACACATACACTACACATACACTACACGTACACTACACATACACTACACGTACACTACACGTACACTACACGTACACTACACATACACTACACATACACTACAAGTACACTACACGTACACTATACCTACACTACACGTACGCTACACATACACTACACATACACTATACTACACACATACACTACACGTACACTACACATACACTACACTTACACTACACTTACACTACACATACACAACACATACACTACACATACACTACACATACACTACACATACACTACACATTCACTACACATACACTACACGTACACTACACGTACATTACACACACACACTACACATACACTACACATACAATACACATACACTACACTACGCATACACTACACGTACACTACACATACACTACACATACACTACACATACACTACACGTACACTACACGTACACTACAAACACACTACACGTACACTACACACACACTACACATACACTACACATAGACTACACACACAGTACACATGCACTACACGTACACTACACATACACTACACACACACATACACTACACGTACACTTCATGTATGCTACACATACACTACAGGTACACTACACGTACACTACACATACACATACACTACACGTACACTATACATACACATACACTTCACATACACTACATGTACACTACACATACACTACACGTACACTACACATACAGTACACATACACTACACTACAAACATGCACTTCACGTACACTACATATACACAACACGTACATTACACGTACTCTACACATACACTACATATACACTACACATACACTACACGTACACTACACGTAAACTACACATACACTACATGTACAAAACATATTCACTACACATACACTATACGTACACTACACATACACTACACATACACTACACAAACACTATAGATACACTACACATACACTACACACACACTACACGTACACTACACGTACGCTACACGTACACTACACATACACTACACGTACACTTCACATACACTACACATACACTACACATACACTACACGTACACTACACGTACACTATACCTACACTACACGTACACTACACATACACTACACATACACTATACTACACACATACACTACACGTACACTACACATACACTACACTTACACTACACTTACACTACACATACACAACACATACACTACACATACACTACACATGCACTATACATACACTACACATACACTATACATACTCTACACATACACTACACATACACTACACATACACTACACGTACACTACACATACACTACACGTACACTACACGTACACTACACGTACACTACACATACACTACACATACACTACACGTACACTACATGTACACTATACCTACACTACACGTACACTCCACATACACTACACATACACTACACGTACACTACACTTACACTACACTTACACTACACATACACAACACATACACTACACATACACTACACATACACTACACATACACTACACATTCACTACACATACACTACACGTACACTACACATACATTACACACACACTACACATACACTACACATACAATACACATACACTACACTACGCATACACTACACGTACACTACACATACACTACACATACACTACACATACACTACACGTACACTACACGTACACTACACACACACTACACGTACACTATACGTACACTACACACACACTACACATACACTACACATAGACTACACACACAGTACACATGCACTACACGTACACTACACATACACTACACACACTACACATACACTACACATAGACTACACACACAGTACACATGCACTACACGTACACTACACATACACTACACACACACATACACTACACGTACACTTCATGTATGCTACACATACACTACAGGTACACTACACGTACACTACACATACACATACATATTATAGACTGTGGGTTGGTTGATGTTGTCGTGTTGATCCTTCTCTACGGACAACCCAACCCACAACTCGGTAGAGTGCTTATACTTCACTAGGAGATCACCCTTGGCGCTTCTGGCTCTTGGAGAGGGGCTCAACGTCACACATTTAGGGGATGCGGCTCCCACACCTAGCCTCGTTGTCACGTGCACACACCCACTCGAGCCGCCGTGACTCCCCACTCTCTCCTTAGGTAATATGATCTCCTCGATCCCCTTTTGGCTTATTAGTACTACCTTCTACCCTGTCCACAGCAGTGGTTCTTGGTTCTTTCCCTCTCTCTCTCTTCTGTGCTATTTCATGGGAAGCCTCACTAGGACAAGGGCAAACACCAGCAAATTGGGATACATTTACTGGACGAAGCACATACACAATACATACACACATATAATAATAATGAATCCTATACTCTATAATATTACAATCAGGTTGCACTCCAACACCATCAGAACTCTATCATCAGCTTATCGAGTGGTATCCTATCTCCTGGTTCACCACCTGATACTATCAACCACCTCAAGTTGATCAAGTCTACATACACTGTTGCACCATCAGCAAGATAATATATATATAGAAAATCAGCATTTGAATGCAATCACATATATCAGTATAAATGTTCATTGATACACAACAATGATCCATCGATCACTGTCAGTCCTGGAACGCATACATCTGTAGGTAATCCAGCCTACGACTGTAACTCTAAACTTCAGTATAAAACACTCCTTGACATAAGAATGCAAACAGTCACTCACCTCTCACTGCGTCTTGCACGCTAATGACAACCAAACACTATCAACTCCCTACAAGTAATCCACCAGTACTTCCCCTTCCACCTCTGGAAGTTCACTACCCTGATCTCTTCAGGTTCTTCCGGGCTTCACTACCGGGATCCTCTGCAGCTCCTCCAGGCTGCTACCATGAAGTTTCCTTGAGCAACTATGGTGCTCTACTACTTCTGCTAGGTTCCTCCACAGCTCTCTTGGCTGCTACACCATGAAGTTTCCTCGTGCAACTATGGTGCTTCACCACCTCTACAGAAGCATGTGACACTCCTCTTCACTGCTTCTCCTCACAGCTCGAGGTCCTCGCCTCCACTACCTTGGAGTCTCATCAGCTACTTCATCTGTGCTGGCTTCGAAGTTCTCAGCAACTTCTTCCCCAAAGAACAAACCACAGATCGTCTGGTCGAGGGCGCTTCTTCCTCTGACGAGGCTTGGTCAGGGCGCTCCACGGCCCACAATAATGCCTCTGGGCGATTTAATATCTGCTCGTCGACCAGGACTTGAGACCACAACGTTCCCAGCTCGATTCCACAGCTGGTACGTCTGCACACTTCTCTTCTCTTCGAGATATATCACTAGGGGTTCCCTTCTGGCGGGAGCTCAACGGAGCGCAGCTTTCCCCTGCGATGTCTGGCACTCAAGTGAGGTCAAGGTCCTCCGGAAGCGAGCCTCACGCCTCCAGCAAAATGTCCACATCTCCTAGCCAGTCATTTATCTATTTCCTTACTTACTGCCCATAATCTTAAATTGTTATACATCTCCAAGCAACTATTTTACATATGGGTTATCACCTCAATATATGCTAGACCTTCTAATCAGGTCAGGCTTGCTGAATAACTCTCAAGGAGGGAGACTCGTTTCTCCTGCAGGCTGAGATCATAATACTCCCCTCCCCTTATTTTGAGAGTTATTCCAGTGGCAAAGCTCGGGATAATACATCCGCCACCACACTGTCTCGTTCTTCACCCCCATATACTCCCTTAGGAGTCTACAATTAGTTCGTTGCTCCTTGCAACATCTGGCTCACAACTCTCCGGGAACATGATCTTCTCACAAACGATCTGACTTCTCTGGCACCTCTTAGCTAGGCTGTCCTCCTTGGACGCCTGCACTCCATCGGTCCACTCTACTTATTGTTTCCACCCTCCGTTTCCTCGTCTTCCTCTCTTCACATCCAGAGTCAGACATCTATTGTCTGTACCTCCTCTGTCGCCTTCACAATTCCATCTACTGCCATTATACTTCCGTCTCCTGTCATCATACTTCACTCCCTCGTCTTCACCGACGATCCTCCCTTTCGTCTCCTCATTTATCCGAGACCTCATCCTGTTTGACCTCCATCGAGTCCTCGGCTTTCTTCTATTCCTCCATGCTTGCATCATCATCCTCTTCTCACATTTCTCATCTTTATACAACTCCATTTCTTCTCCTTCAACTCTTCTTCGTTCCTTAAAAGTTTCTTCGGGCACTGTACTACAACCAACAGCACTCGACCGTACACGTCGCCTTGCCTCTCCTAGATTGCTCGTATGCATCTCTCCACACATACTGTCTCTTCTCTCATTTTCTCGGTTACTACTCTTCTTCGCTATCTTTTCTTCACGTTTTCTGTGAAACATGTCGACTCCTGACATCTCAAACAACTTAACTCTACTATCCAAATGCCTCTGTGCTCGTGGACAACGTGACGCTCTACTCCCGTCCTCAGTCTGTCCACATCCTTCCTCATTTCTACTCAGCACAGTTGCATTCACCTTCCGACTCTTAATTTCAGCAGTCTGGGCTCTACTCAGGTCCGCTCTCTTCACATGATTCTTCTTCGGCTGGGTCATCCTCACTTTCGACCTCACCGAGACTTCATTTTCCTGGGCTGGACCTTCATCAAACAACCACGCTATATCTACGTCGATATCTTCTACCGATTTAATTGACACTGTCTCATCTCCTCCAGCGTCTTCCTTGTCGGCCACCTCTGTCTTCATCACTACCGAGACAGGGTACTCAATGGCTTGGCGGTCTCCTGACGCATTTCCTCGGATGTCAGTCAGGTTCACACTCTCAGGTGTCCCACCCGTGCTGTGGCCTTCTGGGCACTCCTCTGGCACAGTCTCCGCTACGACTCTCGGCAACACCTTTGTCCCGCACAAGTCATTCCCCAGGATCACTTGGACTCCTGGAACAGATATGTCGGGGCACACTCCCAACATCACCTCTGCCGACACATATTCCGACTTTAGCTGGACAGTACACACGGGCATGTCACTTTCAGACAACAACCCATATACCTTCATCTTACTCCTGCCAGCTAATCGTCGATCATTCCCAATCAGGCTTCTCGTAATCAAGCTCTGATTAGCTCCGGTATCTCTTAAGATACCAACTTCTACCTCAGGTTGGCCTCCTACACTGATCCAACCTTTGCTCATGAATGGCCTATACCTCTCGTTCACTAAGTTCACTTTCTGTGGTTTGTCTCGGAACACATTAGTATATTTACTTCGGGGGTCACACATGGCCAGGGTCACAACTCTCTTGCCCTGCCGACAATCTCGCATCACGTGACCCAATCCGTTACAATTGTAACATCTCATCTGGGAAAAGTCTCTTCTATATGTACCAGAGTAGCTCTGACTCTGCCCACTCACATGAGAATTCCTCGGGCCAGGTACACTACTTGCACTCTGTGGGGTTTTACTGGACTCTTGATTTCCAGGATAACGATCAGTTTCTCGTTTTGCTCCTCCATCTTCACTTTCAGACGAAGTACGCGACCTACTCTTCTGAGTTTTAGGGTACTTACTTTTATCTGCCCATTTATCAAATTTCTTCTCACCCCAGACTCCTCTGGGTCTTTCATAATTTCTTCCTCCCCAGACTCCACTGAATCTGCTATTGCTGCATCTCGCCTCACTTCTCACTCTGTTCTCCCTTAAGCTCTTGTACGCTTCAGTAATCATATCCGCCCTATCTGCGGCATCTTTCACCTCCTTTATCCCTGCTTCTTGGATCTTGAACTTTGTTTCGGGATGCATCATCTCCAAGAACTTCTCCATGACCATCAGTTGCTTCAGGTCAGCGTAAGATCCAACTCCAGCAGCCTCAATCCACTTCTGGAATCGTCTTTCCAGATCCCTTGCTGTCTCAGCAAACGTACATGCTCCAACTTTGATCATTTCTCTGAAGCGCTTCCTATAAGCTTCTGGGGTTAACTGAAACGAGCGCAATATGCTGCTCTTTACTGTGGCGTAATCCTGGCACTCTTCCAGTGACAATTGGGTGTATGCCTCCCTGGCTGCACCGGTCAATCTTAACTGGACCAGCTGGGCCCATTCCTCCTGTGGCCACTCCTTGATACCGGCTACTTTCTCAAAATGCTCGAAGAAGCTCTCTGCCTCTTCGGGAACAAACAAGGGAATGTCCTTCTCCCTAACCCTAACCTCTGGTGGGTGTGATACCTGGGTGGTGCTCTCTGGCAACCCATGTTTAATCCTTTGCTCAGCCAAGGTTCTATTCGCTTCTATCTGCATTTGTTTTGTTCTCTCTTTTTCTTTTTCGACCTGGGCTTTTTCTTTTTCGACTTCTAGTCTTGCTTTCTCTTTTTCTTTCTCCTGTTCCAACTCCAGTTCTCTTACTCTGGTTTTCTCTTTTTCTACTTCCAGTCTGGTTTTCTCTTTTTCTACCTCCAGTCTGGTTTTCTCTTTTTCTATTTCCAGTCTGGTTTTCTCTTTTATCTGGAGTTCTAATTTCATCTTTTCCAGCTGGAACTGTCTCTCCTTGTCCTCACGCTGTTGCTGCATCTGGAGCTCTAACTGGAATCTCTCCAAGCTCCTATTCCGGCTGCTCCTGCTACTGCGGCTACTCTTGCTGCTCCTACTTGATCCCTGGGATCTCACTTCATCCTGCCCATCATCCTCCTTTCCACTTTCAGCTCCTTTTTGGGCTCCTTGCTCTGCCGCTTCACTTCTGGCTCTCAACTGTCTAAGGATCTCATCCTTCATCCCAGCTACTTTAGATGCTTTCAACCTGATGCCACATTTTTCTGCTTTTTGTTTCAATTGATCCCTCGTGCAACCTTCCAAGTCCTCATTCTTGCCTGACTCCACAAATGCTTGCACCTTATCCATCTTTGTCCTGTGAGTCTTCCCAAGAGAGAGAATATACACCTGCGGTCACACAGTTTATCTATTTCAGCAAGGGTGTACAAATCCACTCTTGGACAGGGTGTGGGTGTGTCAGTTCACTATCCCGGACAGGCCCCCAATTTATTATAGACTGTGGGTTGGTTGGTGTTGTCGTGTTGATCCTTCTCTACGGACAACCCAACCCACAACTCGGTAGAGTGCTTATACTTCACTAGGAGATCACCCTTGGCGCTTCTGGCTCTTGGAGAGGGGCTTAACGTCACACATTTAGGGGATGCAGCTCCCACACCTAGCCTCGTTGTCACGTGCACACACCCACTCGAGCCGCCGTGACTCCCCACTCTCTCCTTAGGTAATATGATCTCCTCGATCCCCTTTTGGCTTATTAGTACTACCTTCTACCCTGTCCACAGCAGTGGTTCTTGGTTCTTTCCCTCTCTCTCTCTTCTGTGCTATTTCATGGGAAGCCTCACTAGGACAAGGGCAAACACCAGCAAATTGGGATACATTTACTGGACGAAGCACATACACAATACATACACACATATAATAATAATGAATCCTATACTCTATAATATTACAATCAGGTTGCACTCCAACACCATCAGAACTCTATCATCAGCTTATCGAGTGGTATCATATCTCCTGGTTCACCACCTGATACTATCAACCACCTCAAGTTGATCAAGTCTACATACACTGTTGCACCACCAGCAAGATAATATATATATATATATAGAAAATCAGCATTTGAATGCAATCACATATATCAGTATAAATGTTCATTGATACACAACAATGATCCATCGATCACTGTCAGTCCTGGAACGCATACATCTGTAGGTAATCCAGCCTACGACTGTAACTCTAAACTTCAGTATAAAACACTCCTTGACATAAGAATGCAAACAGTCACTCACCTCTCACTGCGTCTTGCACGCTAATGACAACCAAACACTATCAACTCCCTACAAGTAATCCACCAGTACTTCCCCTTCCACCTCTGGAAGTTCACTACCCTGATCTCTTCAGGTTCTTCCGGGCTTCACTACCGGGATCCTCTGCAGCTCCTTCAGGCTGCTACCATGAAGTTTCCTTGAGCAACTATGGTGCTCTACTACTTCTGCTAGGTTCCTCCACAGCTCTCTTGGCTGCTACACCATGAAGTTTCCTCGTGCAACTATGGTGCTTCACCACCTCTACAGAAGCATGTGACACTCCTCTTCACTGCTTCTCCTCACAGCTCGAGGTCCTCGCCTCCACTACCTTGGAGTCTCATAAGCTACTTCATCTGTGCTGGCTTCGAAGTTCTCAGCAACTTCTTCCCCAAAGAACAAACCACAGATCGTCTGGTCGAGGGCGCTTCTTCCTCTGACGAGGCTTGGTCAGGGCGCTCCACGGCCCACAATAATGCCTCTGGGCGATTTAATATCTGCTCGTCGACCAGGACTTGAGACCACAACGTTCCCAGCTCGATTCCACAGCTGGTACGTCTGCACACTTCTCTTCTCTTCGAGATATATCACTAGGGGTTCCCTTCTGGTGGGAGCTCAACGGAGCGCAGCTTTCCCCTGCGATGTCTGGCACTCAAGTGAGGTCAAGGTCCTCCGGAAGCGAGCCTCACGCCTCAAGCAAAATGTCCACATCTCCTAGCCAGTCATTTATCTATTTCCTTACTTACTGCCCATAATCTTAAATTGTTATACATCTCCAAGCAACTATTTTACATATGGGTTATCACCTCAATATATGCTAGACCTTCTAATCAGGTCAGGCTTGCTGAATAACTCTCAAGGAGGGAGACTCGTTTCTCCTGCAGGCTGAGATCATAATATACACTACACGTACACTATACATACACATACACTTCACATACACTACATGTACACTACACATACACTACACATACACTACACATGCACTACACATACACTACACTACAAACATGCACTTCACGTACACTACATATACACTACACGTACATTACACGTACTCTACACATACACTACATATACACTACACATACACTTCACGTACACTACACGTAAACTACACATACACTACACATACACTACATGTACAAAACATATTCACTACACATACACTATACGTACACTACACATACACTACACATACACTACACAAACACTATAGATACTCTACACATACACTACACATACACTACACGTACACTACACGTACACTACACGTACACTACACATACACTACACGTACACTACACATACACTACACATACACTACACATACACTACACGTACACTACACGTACACTATACCTACACTACACGTACACTACACATACACTACACATACACTATACTACACACATACACTACACGTACACTACACATACACTACACTTACACTACACTTACACTACACATACACAACACATACACTACACATACACTACACATACACTACACATACACTACACGTACACTACACGTACATTACACACACACTATACATACACTACACATACAATACACATACACTAGACTACGCATGCACTACACGTACACAACACATACACTACACATACACTACACATACACTACACATACACTACACGTACATTACACATACACTACAGATACACTACACATACAATACACATACACTACACGTACACTACACATACAATACAAGTACACTACACATACACCACACATACACTACACGTTCACTACACATACACTACAGATACACTACACATACACTTACACTACACATACACTTACACTACACATACACTACACATACACTAAATATACTCTACACATACACTACACATACATTACACACACACTACACATACACTACACATACACTACACACACACTACACGTACACTACACGTACACTACACATACACTACACATACACTACACATACACTACACGTACACTACACCAACACTACACGTACACTACACATACACTACACATACACTATACTACACACATACACTACACGTACACTACACATACACTACACTTACACTACACATACACAACACATACACTACACGTACACTACACGTAAACTACACATATACTACACATACACTACATGTACAAAACATATTCACTACACATACACTATACGTACACTACACATACACTACACATACACTACACATACACTATACATACTCTACACATACACTACACATACACTACACGTACACTACACGTACACTACACGTACACTAAACGTACACTACACATACACTACACGTACACTACACATACACTACACATACACTACACATACACTACACGTACACTACACGTACACAACACCAACACTACACGTACACGACACATACACTACACATACACTATACTACACACATACACTACACGTACACTACACATACACTACACTTACACTACACATACACAACACATACACTACACATACACTACACATACACTACACATTCACTACACATATATTACACACACACTACACATACACTACACTTACACTACACATACACTACACATACACTACACATACACTACACGTACACAACACATACACTACAGATACACTACACATACAATACACATACACTACACGTACACTACACATACAATACAATTACACTACACATACACCACACATACACTATACATACACTACACGTTCACTACACATACACTACAGATACACTACACATACACTTACACTACACATACACTACACATACACTAAACATACACTACACATACACTACACATATATTACACACACACTACACATACACTACACATACACTACAAATACACTACACGTACACTACACGTGCACTAAACATACACTACATATTCACTACACATACACTACACATACACTACACACATATGTAGGATGGAATAAATGTAGGATGGATGGCGCTATGGAAAAAATGAAAATATAAAAACGGAAACCACGTACAAAACTCAGACAAATCATAACATAGAACGAAAAGGCAATGTAAAGGATTTGGGTGTACTCATGTCGGAAGACCTTACCTATAAAGAACACAATAAAGTAGCCGTCACAACTGCAAGAAAAATGACAGGTTGAATAACAAGAACTTTCCACACTAGAGATGCTTTACCAATGATGATACTTTTCAAAACGCTTGTGCTCTCTAGAGTGGAGTACTGCTGCACAATGACAGCCCCTTTCGAAGCTGGAGAAATTGCTGATCTGGAGAGCGTGCAGAGAGCCTTTACTGCTAGAATCCACTCAGTAAAACATCTAAACTATTGGGACCGACTAAAGAGCCTAAATCTGTACTCCCTTGAGCGCAGGCGGGAGAGATACGTAATAATTTACACATGGAAAATATTAGAGGGGCTGGTCCCAAACCTGCACACAGAAATAACATCACATGAGACCAGAAGACATAGCAGGATGTGCAGAATTCCCTCGTTGAAAAACAGAGGTGCAACTGGTACTCTGAGAGAGAATTCTATCAACATCAGGGGCCCGAGACTGTTCAACACGCATCCGCTACACATAAGGGGCATAACTGGCAAACCCCAGTTTGCCAGTTATGCCAGAACCCCTCACAGTGTTCAAGAGAGAACTGGATAAGCACCTCCATAGGATACCTGATCAACCAGGCTGTGACTCATACGTTAGGCTGCGAGCAGCCGCGTCCAACAGCCTGGTTGATCAGTCCAGCAACCAAGAGACCTCGTCGACGACCGGGCCGCGGGGACGTTAAGCCCCGGAAGCACCTCAAGGTAACCTCAAGGCATTCACTACACTAAATACATACACTACACGTACACTTCACATACACTACACATACACTACACGTACATTAAACATACACTACACATACACTACACGCACGCTACACATACACTACACATACACTACACATACACTACACATACACTACACGTACACTACACATACACTACACGTACACTACACATGCACTACACATACGCGACACATACACTAATCATACACTACACATGCACTAAACGTACAATACAGACATACTACACAAACACTACACATACACTAAACATACACTACACATACACTACACATACACATACACTACACATACACTACACATACAATACACGTACACTGCACACACTACACATACACTACACAAACACTACACATACACTACACATACACTACACATACACTACACGTACACTACACATACACTACACATACACTACACATACACTACACATGCACTACACATACACTACACATACACTACACGTACACTACACGTACACTACACACACACTACACATACACTACACGTACACTACACACACACTACACATACACTACACATAGACTACACACACAGTACACATGCACTACACGTACACTACACATACACTACACACACACATACACTACACGTACACTTCATGTACGCTACACATACACTACACGTACACTACACGTACACTACACATACACATACACTACACATACACTATACATACACATACACTTCACATACACTACATGTACACTACACATACACTACACGTACACTACACATACACTACACATACACTACACTACAAACATGCACTTCGCGTACACTACATATACACTACACGTACATTACACGTACACTACACATACACTACATATACACTACACATACACTACACGTACACTACACGTAAACTACACATACACTACATGTACAAAACATATTCACTACACATACACTATACGTACACTACACATACACTACACATACACTACACAAACACTATACATACTCTACACATACACTACACATACACTACACATACACTACACGTACACTACACATACACTACACGTACACTACACGTACACTACACATACACTACACATACACTACACGTACGCTACACGTACACTATACCTACACTACACGTACACTACACATACACTACACATACACTACACGTACACTACACATACACTACACTTACACTACACTTACACTACACATACACAACACATACACTACACATACAATACACATACACTACACATACACTACACATTCACTACACATACACTACACGTACACTACACGTACATTACACACACACTACACATACACTACATATACAATACACATACACTACACTACGCATACACTACACGTACACTACACATAAACTACACATACACTACACATACACTACACGTACACTACACATACACTACAGATACACTACACATACAATACACATACACTACACGTACACTACACATACAATACAATTACACTACACATACACCACACATACACTATACATACACTACACGTTCACTACACATACACTACAGATACACTACACATACACTTACACTACACATACACTACACATACACTAAACATACACTACACATACACTACACATACATTACACACACACTACACATACACTACACATACACTACACACACACTACACGTACACAACACGTACACTAAACATACACTACACATTCACTATACATACACTACACATACACTACACTACACACATACACTACACACATATGTAGGATGGAATAAATGTAGGATGGATGGCGCTATGGAAAAAATGAAAATATAAAAACGGAAACCACGTACAAAACTCAGACAAATCATAGCATAGAACGAAAAGGCAATGTAAAGGATTTGGGTGTACTCATGTCGGAAGACCTTACCTATAAAGAACACAATAAAGTAGCCGTCACAACTGCAAGAAAAGTGACTGGTTGGATAACAAGAACTTTTCACACTAGAGATGCTTTACCAATGATGATACTTTTCAAAACGCTTGTGCTCTCTAGAGTGGAGTACTGCTGCACAATGACAGCCCCTTTCAAACCTGGAGAAATTGCTGACCTGGAGAGCGTGCAGAGAGCCTTTACTGCTAGAATCCACTCAGTAAAACATCTAAACTATTGGGACCGACTAAAGAGCCTAAATCTGTACTCCCTTGAGCACAGGCGGGAGAGATACGTAATAATTTACACATGGAAAATATTAGAGGGGCTGGTCCCAAACCTGCACACAGAAATAACATCACATGAGACCAGAAGACATAGCAGGATGTGCAGAATTCCCTCGTTGAAAAACAGAGGTGCAACTGGTACTCTGAGAGAGAATTCTATCAACATCAGGGGCCCGAGACTGTTCAACACGCATCCGCTACACATAAGGGGCATAACTGGCAAACCCCTCACAGTGTTCAAGAGAGAACTGGATAAGCACCTCCAAAGGATACCTGATCAACCAGGCTGTGACTCATACGTTAGGCTGCGAGCAGCCGCGTCCAATAGCCTGGTTGATCAGTCTAGCAACCAAGAGGCCTGGTCGACGACCGGGCCGCGGGGACGCTAAGCCCCGGAAGCACCTCAAGGTAACCTCAAGGCATACACTACACTAAATACATACTCTACACGTACACTTCACATACACTACACATACACTACACGTACATTAAACATACACTACACATACACTACACGCACGCTACACATACACTACACGTACACTACACGTACACTACACATACACTACACATACACTACACATACACTACTCATACACTACACGTACGCGACATATACACTAATCATACACTACACATACACTACACGTACACTACACGTACATTACACACACACTACATGTACACTACACATACAATACACATACACTACACTACCCATTCACTACACGTACACTACATGTACACTACACATAAACTACATATACAATACATGTACACTACACATACACTGCACACACTACACATACACTACACAAACACTACACATACACTACACATACACTACACATACACATACACTACACATACACTACACATACACTACACATACACTACACGTGCACTACACATACACTGCACACACTACACATACACTACACAAACACTACACATACACTACACATACACTACACATACACTACACATGCATAACACGTACACTACACATACACTACACGTTCACTACACATGCACTACACGTACACTACACAAACACTCCACATACACTACACATACACTTCACATACACTACACTACACATATACACTACACTACACATATACACTACACGTACACTACACATACACTACACATACACTGCACATACACTACACGTACACTACACAAACACTCCACATACACTACACATACACTACACATACACTACACTACACATATACACTACACATGCACTTCACATACACTACACATACACTACACGTTCACTACACGTACACTACACACACACTACACATACACTACACATGCACTACATGTACACTACACATACACTACATGTACACTACACACTACACATACACTACACACACACTACACATACACTACACATACACTACACGTACACTACACGTACACTACACATACACTACACGTACACTACACGTACATTACACACACACTACACGTACACTACACATACAATACACATACACTACACTACACATTCACTACACGTACACTACACGTACACTACACATACACTACATATACAATACATGTACACTACACATACACTGCACACACTACACATACAGTACACAAACACTACACATACACTACACATACACATACACTACACATACACTACACGTGCACTACACATACACTGCACACACTACACATACACTACACAAACACTACACATACACTACACATACACTACACATACACTACACATACACTACACGTACACTACACATACACTACACATGCACTACACATACACTACACATACACTACACAAACACTCCACATACACTACACATACACTTCACATACACTACACTACACATATACACTACACTACACATATACACTACACGTACACTACACATACACTACACATACACTGCACATACACTACACATACACTACACAAACACTCCACATACACTACACATACACTACACTACACATATACACTACACATGCACTACACATACACTACACATACACTACACGTACACTACACATACACTACACATGCACTACACATACACTACACATACACTACACAAACACTCCACATACACTACACATACACTTCACATACACTACACTACACATATACACTACACTACACATATACACTGCACGTACACTACACATACACTACACATACACTGCACAAACACTACACGTACACTACACAAACACTCCACATACACTACACATACACTACACTACACATATACACTACACATGCACTACACATACACTACACATACACTACACGTTCACTACACGTACACTACACACACACTACACATACACTACACATGCACTACACGTACACTACACATACACTACATGTACACTACACACACACTACACATACTCTACACACACACTACACATACACTACACACACACTACACATACACTACACATACACTACACGTACACTACACGTACACTACACATACCCTATACACATACACTACATGTACACTACACGTACACTACATGTACACTACATATACACTACACGTACACTACACATACACTGCACGCACACTACACATACACTACACATACACTACATGTACACTACACGTACACTACATGTACACTACACATACACTACACATACACTACATATACACTACACACACACAACACACACACTACACATACATTACACACACACTACACATACACTACACACCTACACTACACACACACTACACGTACACTACACACACACTACACATACACTACACATACACTACACATAGACTACACACCTACACTACACATGCTCAACACGATAAGAATAAATACTACCATGTGACCACGTGGTGACACTGTCTCTACAGTGTTGTATCACATATAATGATAATATAGTTAGGTTGACATGGCAAGACAGAGAAGAGCCTCAAGAAGGGTGGAGAGTTAACACACGAGAGCGGTCCAGTGCAATAGTAAAGTTACATAGAGTATAGTGTAAGTGGCTTATGTTACATTTTTATTTTTGTTCGATCTTAACACTCTAAGTTATTGACTTAAACCAGAGAGTAAACGAAATAGAGCCTTCAGCCACCACTAGTGACATCTATAGAGCCTTGAGCCACCACTAGTTACATCTATAGAGCCTTGAGCCACCACTAGTGACATCTATAGAGCCTTGTGCCACCACTAGTGACATCTATAGAGCCTTGAGCCACCACTAGTGACATCTATAGAGCCTTGAGCCACCACTAGTGACATCTATAGAGCCTTGAGCCACCACTAGTGACATCTATAGAGCCTTGAGCCACCACTAGTGACATCTATAGAGCCTTGATCCACCACTAGTGACATCTATAGAGCCTTGAGCCACCACTAGTGACATCTATAGAGCCTTGTGCCACCACTAGTGACATCTATAGAGCCTTGAGCCACCACTAGTGACATCTATAGAGCCTTGTGCCACCACTAGTGGCATCTATAGAGCCTTGAGCCACCACTAGTGACATCTATAGAGCCTTGAGCCACCACTAGTGACATCTATAGAGCCTTGTGCCACCACTAGTGGCATCTATAGAGTCTTGAGCCACCACTAGTGACATCTATAGAGCCTTGAGCCACCACTAGTGACATCTATAGAGCCTTGAGCCACCACTAGTGACATCTATAGAGCCTTGTGCCACCACTAGTGACATCTATAGAGCCTTGTGCCACCACTAGTGACATCTATAGAGCCTTGTGCCACCACTAGTGGCATCTATAGAGCCTTGTGCCACCACTAGTGACATCTATAGAGCCTTGAGCCACCACTAGTGACATCTATAGAGCCTTGAGCCACCACTAGTGACATCTATAGAGCCTTGAGCCACCACTAGTGACATCTATAGAGCCTTGAGCCACCACTAGTGACATCTATAGAGCCTTGTGCCACCACTAGTGGCATCTATAGAGCCTTGAGCCACCACTAGTGACATCTATAGAGCCTTGTGCCACCACTAGTGACAACTATAGAGCCTTGTGCCACCACTAGTGACATCTATAGAGCCTTGTGCCACCACTAGTGGCATCTATAGAGCCTTGAGCCACCACTAGTGACATCTATAGAGCCTTGGGCCACCACTAGTGACATCTATAGAGCCTTGAGCCACCACTAGTGCCATCTATAGAGCCTTGTGCTACCACTAGTGATATCTATAGAGCCTTGTGCCACCACTAGTGACATCTATAGATCCTTGTGCCACAACTAGTGACATCTATAGAGCCTTGAGCCACCACTAGTGACATCTATAGAGCCTTGAGCCACCACTAGTGACATCTATAGAGCCTTGAGCCACCACTAGTGACATCTATAGAGCCTTGAGCCACCACTAGTGACATCTATAGAGCCTTGAGCCACCACTAGTGACATCTATAGAGCCTTGAGCCACCACTAGTGACATCTATAGAGCCTTGAGCCACCACTAGTGACATCTATAGAGCCTTGAGCCACCACTAGTGACATCTATAGAGCCTTGACCCACCACTAGTGACATCTATAGAGCCTTGTGCCACCACTAGTGGCATCTATAGAGCCTTGAGCCACCACTAGTGACATCTATAGAGCCTTGAGCCACCACTAGTGACATCTATAGAGCGTTGTGCCACCACTAGTGACATCTATAGAGCCTTGAGCCACCACTCGTGACATCTATAGAGCCTTGAGCCACCACTAGTGACATCTATTGAGCCTTGAGCCACCACTAGTGACATCTATAGAGCCTTGTGCCACCACTAGTGACATATATAGAGCCTTGTGCCACTACTAGTGACATCTATAGAGCCTTGTGCCACCACTAGTGACATCTATAGAGCCTTGAGCCACCACTAGTGACATCTATAGAGCCTTGAGCCACCACTAGTGACATCTAAAGAGCCTTGTGCCACCACTAGTGACATCTATAGAGCCATGAGCCACCACTAGTGACATCTATAGAGCCTTGTGCCACCACTAGTGGCATCTATAGAGCCTTGAATTACCACTAGTGACATCTATAGAGCCTTGTGCCACCACTAGTGACATCTATAGAGCCTTGTTCCACCACTAGTGACATCTATAGAGCCTTGTGCCACAACTAGTGACATCTATAGAGCCTTGAGCAACCACTAGTGACATCTATAGAGCCTTGAGCCACCACTAGTGACATCTATAGAGCCTTGAGCCACCACTAGTGGCATCTATAGAGCCTTGAGCTACCACTAGTGACATCTATAGAGCCTTGTGCCACCACTAGTGGCATCTATAGGGCCTTGAGCCACCACTAGTGACATCTATAGAGCCTTGTGCCACCACTAGTGACATCTATAGAGCCTTGTGCCACCACTAGTGGCATCTATAGAGCCTTGAGCCACCACTAGTGACATCTATAGAGCCTTGAGCCACCACTAGTGACATCTATAGAGCCTTGTGCCACCACTAGTGACATCTATAGAGCCTTGTGCACCACTAGTGACATCTATAGAGCCTTGTGCCACAACTAGTGACATCTATAGAGCCTTGAGCCACCACTAGTGACATCTATAGAGCCTTGAGCCACCACTAGTGACATCTGTAGAGCCTTGAGCCACCACTAGTGACATCTATAGAGCCTTGAGCCACCACTAGTGACATCTATAGAGCCTTTAGCCACCACTAGTGACATCTATAGAGCCTTGAGCCACCACTAGTGACATCTATAGAGCCTTGAGCCACCACTAGTGACATCTATAGAGCCTTGTGCCACCACTAGTGACATCTATAGAGCCTTGAACCACCACTAGTGACATCTATAGAGCCTTTAGCCACCACTAGTGACATCTATAGAGCCTTGTGCCACCACTAGTGGCATCTATAGAGCCTTGAGCCACCACTAGTGACATCTATAGAGCCTTGTGCCACCACTAGTGACATCTATTGAGCCTTGTGCCACCACTAGTGGCATCTATAGAGCCTTGAGCCACCACTAGTGACATCTATAGAGCCTTGAGCCACCACTAGTGACATCTATAGAGCCTTGAGCCACCACTAGTGACATCTATAGAGCCTTGTGCCACCACTAGTGACATCTATAGAGCCTTGTGCCACCACTAGTGACATCTATAGAGCCTTGTGCCACAACTAGTGACATCTATAGAGCCTTGAGCCACCACTAGTGACATCTATAGAGCCTTGAGCCACCACTAGTGACATCTGTAGAGCCTTGAGCCACCACTAGTGACATCTATAGAGCCTTGAGCCACTACTAGTGACATCTATAGAGCCTTTAGCCACCACTAGTGACATCTATAGAGCCTTGAGCCACCACTAGTGACATCTATAGAGCCTTGAGCCACCACTAGTGACATCTATAGAGCCTTGTGCCACCACTAGTGACATCTATAGAGCCTTGAGCCACCACTAGTGACATCTATAGAGCCTTGAGCCACCACTAGTGACATCTATAGAGCCTTGAGCCACCACTAGTGATATCTATAGAGCCTTGTGCCACCACTAGTGGCATCTATAGAGCCTTGTGCCACCACTAGTGACATCTATAGAGCCTTGAGCCACCACTAGTGACATCTCCTGGGGTACAGTGTACTCACCTAGTTGTGTTTGCGGGGGTTGAGCTCTGGCTCTTTGGTCCCGCCTCTCAACCGTCAATCAACAGGTGTACAGATTCCTGAGCCTATTGGGCTCTATCATATCTACATTTGAAACTGTGTATGGAGTCAGCCTCAACCACATCACTTCCTAATGCATTCCATTTGTCAACCACTCCTACACTAAAAAAGTTCTTTCTAATATCTCTGTGGCTCATTTGGGCACTCTGTTTCCACCTGTGTCCCCTTGTGCGTGCGCCCCCTATGTTAAATAGCCTGTCTCTATCTACCCTATCAATTCCCTTCAGAATCTTAAATGTGGTGATCATGTCCCCCCTAACTCTTCTGTCTTCCAGCGAAGTGAGGTTTAATTCCCGTAGTCTCTCCTCGTAGCTCATACCTCTCAGCTCGGGTACTAGTCTGGTGGCAAACCTTTGAACCTTTTCCAGTTTAGTCTTATCCTTGACTAGATATGAACTCCATGCTGGGGCAGCATACTCCAGGATTGGCCTGACATATGTGGTATACAAAGTTCTGAATGATTCTTTACACAAGTTTCTGAATGCCGTTCGTATGTTGGCCAGCCTGGCATATGCCGCTGATGTTATCCTCTTGATATGTGCTGCAAAAGACAGGTCTGGCGTGATATCAACCCTCAAGTCTTTTTCTTTCTCTGATTCCTGAAGAATTTCCTCTCCCAGATGATACCTTGTATCTGGCCTCCTGCTCCCTACACCTATCTTCATTACATTACATTTGGTTGGGTTAAACTCTAACAACCATTTGTTCGACCATTCCTTCAGCTTGTCTAAGTCTTCTTGAAGCCTCAAACAGTCCTCTTGTGTTTTAATCCTTCTCATAATTTTGGAATCGTCCGCAAACATTGAGAGAAAAGAGTCGATACTCTCCGGGAGATCATTTACATATATCAGAAACAAGATAGGACCGAGTACAGAGCCATGTGGGACTCCACTGGTGACTTCACGCCAATCGGAGGTCTCACCCCTCACCGTAACTCTCTGCTTCCTATTGCTTAGGTACTCCCTTATCCTCTGGAGCACCTTACCAGCTACCCCTGCCTGTCTCTCCAGCTTATGTACCATCCTCTTATGCGGTACTGTGTCAAAAACTTTCCGACAATCCAAGAAAAAGCAGTCCGCCCAGCCCTCTCTTTCTTGCTTAATCTTTGTCACCTGATCGTAGAATTCTATCAAGCCTGTAAGGCAAGATTTACCCTCCCTGAACGCATGTTGGCGATTTGTCACGAAGTCCCTTCTCTCCAGATGTGTTACCTGGTTTTTTTCTCACGTTCTTCTCCATCACCTTGCATGGTATACAAGTCAAGGACACTGGCCTGTAGTTCAGTGCCTCTTGTCTGTCGCCCTTTTTGTATATTGGGACCACATTCGCCGTCTTCCATATTTCTGGTAGGTCTCCCGTCTCCAGTGATTTTTCTATACACTGTGGAGAGTGGCAAGCAGAGTTCCTCTGCACACTCTTTCAGTATCGAAGGTGAGATCCCGTCTGGCCCAACAGCCTTTCTAACATCCAGATCCAGCAGGTGTCTCTTGACCTCCTCTCTCGTAATTTCGAACTCTTCCAAGGCCGCCTGGTTTACCTCCCTTTCTCCTAGCACAGTGACCTCACCTTGTTCTATTGTGAAGACCTCCTGGAACCTCTTGTTGAGTTCTTTACACACCTCTTTGTCATTCTCTGTATACCTGTCCTCGCCTGTTCTAAGTTTCAATACCTGCTCTTTCACTGTTGTTTTCCTTCTGATGTGACTGTGGAATAGCTTTGATTCGGTCTTGGCTTTGTTTGCTATGTCATTTTCAAAACTTTTCTCTGCTTCTCTTCTCACCCTGACGTACTCATTCCTGGTTCTCTGGTATCTCTCTCTGCTTTCTGGTGTTCTGTTATTCCGGAAGTTCCTCCACGCCCTTTTGTTCAGTTTCTTCGCTTCTATACATGTCCTATTATACCATGGATTCTTCTGTTGCTTCTCGGATTTTTCCCTTTGGGCCGGGATGAACCTGTTTACTGCCTCCTGACACTTTTGGGTAACATAGTCCATCATACCCTGTACAGACTTATCTCTGAGGTCTGTGTCCCAAGGTATTTCAGTTAGGAAACTTCTCATCTGTTCATAATTCCCCTTGCGGTATGCCAGCCTTTTGATTCCTAGTTCTTTTTTGGGGGGAGATAATTCCTAGCTCTACCAGGTACTCAAAGTTCAATACACTGTGGTCACTCATTCCCAAGGGTGCTTCCATCTTAACTTCCCTTATATCCCACTCATTTAGGTTAAATATCAAATCAAGCATTGCTGGTTCATCTTCTCCTCTCATTCTTGCTGGATCCTTGACGTGCTGGCTTAGAAAGTTTCTTGTTGCCACGTCCAGCAGCTTAGCTCTCCATATTTCTGGTCCTCCATGCAGGTCTCTGTTCTCCCAATCTATCTTCCCATGGTTGAAGTCTCCCATAATTAGTAGTCCAGATCCATTCCTGCTAGCAACAGAAGCTGCTCTTTCTATTATGTTAATGGTGGCCATGTTGTTTCTATCATATTCCTATCTAAGTTTCTGTCATTTGGTGGTCGATTATATATGACTACGACTATAATTTTTTCCCTCCATTTGTTATGATACCTGCTATGTAGTCACTGAAACCTTCACAGCCCTGAAAACCATCCCCTCAAAATCCCAGCCTTTCTTACCAGCAGAGCTACACCACCACCACCTCTTCCTTCCCTCTCTTTCATCATAACATAATAGTCCTGTAGTGATTATCTCCTGTCTACAGTGTAGTGATTATCTCCTAGGGTACAGTGTGGTGATTATCTCCTGGGGTACAGTGTGGTGATTATCTCCTGGGGTACAGTGTGGTGATTATCTCCTGGGGTACAGTGTGGTGATTATCTCCTGGGGTACAGTGTGGTGATTATCTCCTGGGGTACAGTGTGGTGATTATCTCCTGGGGTACAGTGTGGTGATTATCTCCTGGGGTACAGTGTGGTGATTATCTCCTGGGGTACAGTGTGGTGATTATCTCCAAGGGTACAGTGTGGTGATTATCTCCAAGGGTACAGTGTGGTGATTATCTCCTGGGGTACAGTGTAGTGATTATCTCCTGCGGTACAGTGTCTTGATTATCTCCTGTGGTACAGAGAGGTGATTATCTCATGTGGTACAGAGTGGTGATTATCTCCTGGGGTACAGTGTGGCGATTATCTCCTGGGGTACAGAGTGGTGATTATCTCCTGGGGTACAGTGTAGTGATTATCTCCTGGGGTACAGAGTGGTGATTATCTCCTGGGGTACAGTGTAGTGATTATCTCCTGGGTACAGTGTGGTTATTATCTCCTGGGGTACAGTGTGGTTATTATCTCCTGGGGTACAGTGTGGTGATTATCTCCTTGGGTACAGTGTGGTGATTATCTCCTGCGGTACAGTGTAGAGATTATCTCCTGGGGTGCTGATTACTAATTATCTCCAGGGGTACAGTGTGGTTATTATCTCCTGGGGTACAGTGTAGAGATTATCTACTGTGGTACAGTGTGGTGATTGTCTCCTGGTACAGTGTGGTGATTATCTCCTGGGGTACAGTGTAGTGATTATCTCCTGGGGTACAGTGTAGTGATTATCTCCTGGGGTACAGTGTGGTTATTATCTCCTGGGGTACAGTGTAGTGATTATCTCCTGGGGTACAGTGTGGTTATTATCTCCTTGGGTACAGTGTGGTGATTATCTCCTGGGGTACAGTGTGGTGATTATCTCCTGGGGTACAGTGTGGTGATTATCTCCTAGGGTACAGTGTGGTTATTATCTCCTGGGGTACAGTGTGGTGATTATCTCCTAGGGTACAGTGTGGTGATTATCTCCTGGGGTACAGTGTGGTGATTATCTCCTGGGGTACAGTGTGGTGATTATCTACTGTGGTACAAGTCGTTCCAGAGGAGAATGGTTTGGCAGATGATGTTGGATACTTCCTCAGAGATCAGATGATGATGAGACGATGGAGATCTAAGATGTCTCGCTCTTCAGAGGACTGTGAGAGTGTTACCCAACTTGTGGTCCCCAAAGTATACCGTGAACAAGTCCTCACAGCTGCTCATGACGATCCTTTAAGTGGTCGCCAAGGGATCAGTCGAATGTTGTTGCAGGTAACAAAGTACTCTTATTGGTCTAAACTTAAGTAAGATATTGCAATATATTGTCGAGAGTGTGTAACCTGTCAAGTGGTAAGGAAACCCAGCCAAACTGTACCTAGAGCTCCCTTTCATCCAATTGAAGTTCCACCTGAATCTTTTCCCACATCATAGTAGAATGTGTAGGCCCTTTGACACGGACCAAGTCTGGTCATATATTTGTAATAACCTTAATGAGTGCTACAACGAAATTCCCTGAAGCCTATCCTGTACGTAATATTAGAGCTAAGACAATCATCAATCATCTTGTGAAGTTTTGTACCTTGTTTTAACTGCCTCGTGTGATCCAGTCTGACAATGGTAGTAATTTTCGTTCAGCTGAGTTCCAACAATTTGTTCAGAGGTATAACATAAAACACCAATTCCCCAGAGTCATCCCCAGAGTCTTGGAAAAATTTCACCAGACACTGAAGCAGATGTTGCGGACTGTTGCCTCTGTTGGACTCTGGACGCTTTAAGCTCTCTAGAAGAGTCTCGACGTTTCCAGCCAGGTGAGCACTCTGGTTTCTTAACACCAGAGTGGAGACTGCTCTAGAGCATCATTTGGATGGTCCATTTGAAGTCTTGTCCAGACGCTCAGAGTTTACTTATAAAGTAAAAAGCTTGTAGGACCATTCCAAGACTTTACTTGGAATGTTTACTTGGAATTTGTTTTTTGTCTCTTTTTTCGGACTCTATATAGGGAATAGTACAAAATTCTTCATTCTAATTGCTTAGTACGTCAACCTATGTACTATGGTACACATGGTTACAAAACTACTGTGTAAACAGGAGGACGGGTTGTACAAACTTACAAGTTGTAAATTCTTGCACTAAACTTTGTCAATGATTTTCTTGAAGTTATCTCTCTACAGTGAAGACTTTAGTGAATATGTTCTCAGTGGCAGACAAATTACGTATTTTCACTAAATTATGTTATATTATAGTAATAGTTCAGGTAATTATGGTAATATTATAGTAATAGTTCAGGTAATTATGGTATTATTATAGTAATAGTTCAGGTAATTATGGTAATATTATAGCAATAGTTCAGGTAATTATGGGAAATTCCTTTCAACATAATTTTATTTTAATTCTTTTTAGATTCTAGAGAGAAAAGAATTTTGGATGACAAACATAATTAAAATAATAGTCAACATATAGAGGAACAAAAACAACACAGACATAACACGAATGCACACAGAAATCCCAACAGCGTGATATATCATATGAACAACTCCACTGTTGCTATTCCTGTGTGTATTGAAGTAAGGGCGTAGAGGTGGAGTATCTGGGTGACAGCGCCAGAGTGCATTGGAACTGTGTGAAACCCCGATTGTGCTTCGGAGAAGCTTCGGAATCCTCGTGAGGACAGCAGCACTCCATGCTGCCATTATTATATCATGTCGTGGTACAGTTGACTAAGGTGCATCTGGGAACATCTCCTGCGTAGGTTCGAACCCTCATTACGGCCCATGCGGATTTGTTCATAACACGAATGCATACACACGTGTTGTGAGTTTTGCAACGTATAGGAATAGCGTTTTGTGAGTGTTGCAACACTCGCAACACGTTGTTGCTGTGTTGCAACACTCACAACACGTTGTTGCTGCGTTGCAACACTCACACTACGTTGTTGCTGTGTTGCAACACTCACACTACGTTGTTGGTGTGTTGCAACACTCACAACACGTTGTTGCTGTGTTGCAACACTCACACTACGTTGTTGGTGTGTTGCAACACTCACAACACGTTGTTGCTGTATTGCAACACTCACACTACGTTGTTGGTGTGTTGCAACACTCACAACACGTTGTTGCTGTATTGCAACACTCACACTACGTTGTTGGTGTGTTGCAACACTCACACTACGTTGTTGCTGTGTTGCAACACTCACACTACGTTGTTGCTGTGTTGCAACACTCACACTACGTTGTTGCTGTGTTGCAACACTCACACTACGTTGTTGGTGTGTTGCAACACTCACACTACGTTGTTGCTGTGTTGCAACACTCACAACACGTTGTTGCCGTATTGCAACACTCACACTACGTTGTTGCTGTGTTGCAACACTCACACTACGTTGTTGCTGTGTTGCAACACTCACACTACGTTGTTGCTGTGTTGCAACACTCACACTACGTTGTTGCTGTGTTGCAACACTCACAACACGTTGTTGCTGTATTGCAACACTCACACTACGTTGTTGGTGTGTTGCAACACTCACACTACGTTGTTGCTGTGTTGCAACACTCACACTACGTTGTTGCTGTGTTGCAACACTCACACTACGTTGTTGCTGTGTTGCAACACTCACACTACGTTGTTGCTGTGTTGCAACACTCACACTACGTTGTTGGTGTGTTGCAACACTCACACTACGTTGTTGCTGTGTTGCAACACTCACACTACGTTGTTGGTGTGTTGCAACACTCACACTACGTTGTTGCTGTGTTGCAACACTCACACTACGTTGTTGGTGTGTTGCAACACTCACACTACGTTGTTGCTGTGTTGCAACACTCACACTACGTTGTTGGTGTGTTGCAACACTCACAACACGTTGTTGCTGTGTTGCAACACTCACACTACGTTGTTGCTGTGTTGCAACACTCACACTACGTTGTTGGTGTGTTGCAACACTCACAACACGTTGTTGCTGTGTTGCAACACTCACACTACGTTGTTGCTGTGTTGCAACACTCACACTACGTTGTTGGTGTGTTGCAACACTCACAACACGTTGTTGGTGTGTTGCAACACTCACAACACGTTGTTGGTGTGTTGCAACACTCACACTACGTTGTTGCTGTGTTGCAACACTCACACTACGTTGTTGCTGTATTGCAACACTCACAACACGTTGTTGGTGTGTTGCAACACTCACACTACGTTGTTGCTGTGTTGCAACACTCACACTACGTTGTTGGTGTGTTGCAACACTCACACTACGTTGTTGGTGTGTTGCAACACTCACACTACGTTGTTGCTGTGTTGCAACACTCACACTACGTTGTTGGTGTGTTGCAACACTCACAACACGTTGTTGCTGTGTTGCAACACTCACACTACGTTGTTGGTGTGTTGCAACACTCACAACACGTTGTTGCTGTATTGCAACACTCACACTACGTTGTTGGTGTGTTGCAACACTCACAACACGTTGTTGCTGTATTGCAACACTCACACTACGTTGTTGGTGTGTTGCAACACTCACAACACGTTGTTGCTGTATTGCAACACTCACACTACGTTGTTGGTGTGTTGCAACACTCACACTACGTTGTTGCTGTGTTGCAACACTCACACTACGTTGTTGCTGTGTTGCAACACTCACACTACGTTGTTGCTGTGTTGCAACACTCACACTACGTTGTTGGTGTGTTGCAACACTCACACTGCGTTGTTGCTGTGTTGCAACACTCACAACACGTTGTTGCTGTATTGCAACACTCACACTACGTTGTTGCTGTGTTGCAACACTCACACTACGTTGTTGCTGTGTTGCAACACTCACACTACGTTGTTGCTGTGTTGCAACACTCACACTACGTTGTTGCTGTGTTGCAACACTCACAACACGTTGTTGCTGTATTGCAACACTCACACTACGTTGTTGGTGTGTTGCAACACTCACACTACGTTGTTGCTGTGTTGCAACACTCACACTACGTTGTTGCTGTGTTGCAACACTCACACTACGTTGTTGCTGTGTTGCAACACTCACACTACGTTGTTGCTGTGTTGCAACACTCACACTACGTTGTTGGTGTGTTGCAACACTCACACTACGTTGTTGCTGTGTTGCAACACTCACACTACGTTGTTGGTGTGTTGCAACACTCACACTACGTTGTTGCTGTGTTGCAACACTCACACTACGTTGTTGGTGTGTTGCAACACTCACACTACGTTGTTGCTGTGTTGCAACACTCACACTACGTTGTTGGTGTGTTGCAACACTCACAACACGTTGTTGCTGTGTTGCAACACTCACACTACGTTGTTGCTGTGTTGCAACACTCACACTACGTTGTTGGTGTGTTGCAACACTCACAACACGTTGTTGCTGTGTTGCAACACTCACACTACGTTGTTGCTGTGTTGCAACACTCACACTACGTTGTTGGTGTGTTGCAACACTCACAACACGTTGTTGGTGTGTTGCAACACTCACACTACGTTGTTGCTGTGTTGCAACACTCACACTACGTTGTTGCTGTATTGCAACACTCACAACACGTTGTTGGTGTGTTGCAACACTCACACTACGTTGTTGCTGTGTTGCAACACTCACACTACGTTGTTGGTGTGTTGCAACACTCACACTACGTTGTTGGTGTGTTGCAACACTCACAACACATTGTTGGTGTGTTGCAACACTCACAACACGTTGTTGGTGTGTTGCAACACTCACACTACGTTGCTGGTGTGTTGCAACACTCACACTACGTTGTTGGTGTGTTGCAACACTCACAACACGTTGTTGGTGTGTTGCAACACTCACACTACGTTGTTGGTGTGTTGCAACACTCACAACACGTTGTTGGTGTGTTGCAACACTCACAACACGTTGTTGGTGTGTTGCAACACTCACACTACGTTGCTGGTGTGTTGCAACACTCACACTACGTTGTTGGTGTGTTGCAACACTCACACTACGTTGTTGGTGTGTTGCAACACTCACAACACGTTGTTGGTGTGTTGCAACACTCACAACACGTTGTTGCTGGGTTGCAACACTCACAGCACGTTGTTGGTGTGTTGCAACACTCACAACACGTTGTTGGTGTGTTGCAACACTCACAACACGTTGTTGGTGTGTTGCAACACTCACACTACGTTGTTGGTGTGTTGCAACCCTCACAACACGTTGTTGCTGTGTTGCAACACTCACACTACGTTGTTGCTGTGTTGCAACACTCACACTACGTTGTTGGTGTGTTGCAACACTCACACAACGTTGTTGGTGTGTTGCAACACTCACAACACGTTGTTGGTGTGTTGCAACACTCACACTACGTTGCTGGTGTGTTGCAACACTCACACTACGTTGTTGGTGTGTTGCAACACTCACAACACGTTGTTGGTGTGTTGCAACACTCACACTACGTTGTTGGTGTGTTGCAACACTCACAACACGTTGTTGGTGTGTTGCAACACTCACAACACGTTGTTGGTGTGTTGCAACACTCACACTACGTTGCTGGTGTGTTGCAACACTCACACTACGTTGTTGGTGTGTTGCAACACTCACACTACGTTGTTGGTGTGTTGCAACACTCACAACACGTTGTTGGTGTGTTGCAACACTCACAACACGTTGTTGCTGGGTTGCAACACTCACAACACGTTGTTGGTGTGTTGCAACACTCACAACACGTTGTTGGTGTGTTGCAACACTCACAACACGTTGTTGGTGTGTTGCAACACTCACACTACGTTGTTGGTGTGTTGCAACACTCACAACACGTTGTTGCTGTGTTGCAACACTCACACTACGTTGTTGCTGTGTTGCAACACTCACACTACGTTGTTGGTGTGTTGCAACACTCACACTACGTTGTTGGTGTGTTGCAACACTCACAACACGTTGTTGGTGTGTTGCAACACTCACAACACGTTGTTGCTGGGTTGCAACACTCACAACACGTTGTTGGTGTGTTGCAACACTCACAACACGTTGTTGATGTGTTACAACACTCACAACACGTTGTTGCTGTGTTGCAACACTCACACTACGTTGTTGCTGTGTTGCAACTCTCACACTACGTTGTTGCTGTGTTGCAACACTCACAACACGTTATTACTGTTTCTTAATACTAAAATACTAATAAAAATAAATTACGTAATAAATAAAACTTTCTAGAGCTCGTAAATAAAACGTGATTGACAATTTTAAACTTGATTAATTAGATGAAAAATAGTATTGAATTAACACTAAAGTATTTTGTGGCCAATATATGGAAAAAAGGGAAGCTTGAATGAACAGGTAAGAGTTGGAACTGGTGACCGCGTGAACACCGGGTCCAACTGGTGACCACGTGAACACCGGGTCCAACTGGTGACCGCGTGAACACCGGGTCCAACTGGTGACCACGTGAACACCGGGTCCAACTGGTGACCACGTGAACACCGGGTCCAACTGGTGACCACGTGAACACCGGGTCCAACTGGTGACCACGTGAACACCGGGTCCAACTGGTGACCACGTGAACACCGGGTCCAACTGGTGACCACGTGAACACCGGGTCCAACTGGTGACCACGTGAACACCGGGTCCAACTGGTGACCGCGTGAACACCGGGTCCGACCTCCCAGTCTGGCCACGACTCTTCCTGCTTAATGAAGAACTCAACAGTCATACATTCATCCACTTCATCATACATTATCATCAAGTGACACATGACGCATGATGAGAGAAAATCAGTAGAGAGGGAAAATATCTGTGAGGAAGCGAGGTAAGGTAAGGTAAGGTAAGGTAAGGTGAGGTAATAATGTGGTGAAAGTACTGTTCTAGTATGATTATATAGCACTTGTTAAGGATATTAGGATGAGATATATAAGGACGGATTGAAGGAGCGGTGCCCAACCACTTCTACCATCGGGGATCAAACAAACATTTATTTTATATACAGGACATATCTAAATATATTTAAGCAAGATGAAGTGTATACGGTTCTCACCAATTATTTAATCTATTTCAACGTGGTTTTAAAATTAAAATTTATCCAATAAATAATTGTTTGCATTGGTTGTTTATAGGTAAGATGTTCACCATATGTGTTCACCCAGTGTATTCACCTAGACGTGTTCACCTAGATGTGTTTTCTCGCTAAAAGCTAAAATATTACTACGATTTCAAGCTGATTTTGTACATTTGGAGAAGACATATTTACAATGATAACATGTCAGAATTTCTTTGTATGATTTGTGTTTTTAAGAATGAACGAATGAGAGAGAAAATAGACAATATTAGTGTATTTGACGTATAGATCAGCTATTGATTTTTCTTATAGTTGGCCTCAAGTGTTGAAAGCCAGAAACACCAGATGGACAGACAATTATTTTATAAAGCGTTTCAGTTTATGTTTCAAATATTTTCCTTTCATCTACATTCAAAGAGAAACAAAAATACACAGGTAAAACACGAATGCATACATGTGTTGTGAGTGTTGCAACACACAGTAATAATGCCTTGTAAGTGTTGCAACACACAGTAATAATGTCTTGTAAGTGTTACAACACAAAGAGCGTGATGAGAGTGTTTCAATACAGAAATGAGGTGTTTTGAGTGTTGCAACACAAGAATGAGGAGAGTGTTGCTGCGAGGGAATAATGTGTAGTAGTTGTTGGAACATAGGAATGTTTTGTATTTAAAAGCAGACAAAATTTGCTGTGCATTGCAACACACACAACCCATTATTCCTGCATTTCAACACTCACACCACGTTATCTCTCGGTTGCATCACTCACATCACGATATTTATGTGTTGGAACACTCACATGATATTCCTGTGTAGCAAAGTTACAACTCTCAGAACTATTATTTTCATGAAGTGTTTAACGTTGAATCCTTTCACGATATAAATATTTCATTGCTAACATGTCAATTAAAATAATATTTAATCATACATCGATAAAAGATTATTAAAAATATAAAGAAAAAGTTCTTAAATAGATGAACAAAAAGTGATTAAACAAATAAAACGTAATTTAATAAATCAATCAAAACTGGTTGAATAATTAATGAAGGTGATTAAACAGATAAATATACGTGATTTAATATCTAGGAAAGGCTATTTGGATTAATAAATAATAACAACTGAACAAATAAATATAATGTGATAAAAAGTGAAAAGATAAAACTTGCTGGAATTTATAAATACAAAGTGACTGAATATTTAAAAATTGACTAAATAAAGGAAAATTATTGTTTGATTCAAACTAAAGTATTATCTGGGTAATATAAGGAAAAAAGGAAGCTGAAGTTGTTAAATAAGAATTCGAAATGGTGACCGCGTGAACACCGGGTCCGACCTCCCAGTCTGGCCACGACTCTTCCTGCTTAATGAAGAACTCAACAGTCATACATTCATCCACTTCATCATAAATCATAAATTGACTTTTAAGGCATGATGGGAAAAAACAGTAAAGAAAAGACTCTGTGAGGAAGCGAGGTAAGGTAAGGTAATTGTGAGGAGAAAGTACTAGGACTGTATGATAATATAGCATTTGGAAGGGATATTAAGATCATCTGGGATATATAAGGATGAAGTGAAGGAATGTAAGCTGCCACTTGGACCATCGGGGATCGAACACAAAATATATTTTATAAGCAGCACAGATCTAATAAATTTAAGTAAACTGAAGTGTACACAGTTGAGATTGAAATTGAAATAAGTTTATTGAAGTAAAGTATGCACAAAGGGATGAGGTAGCTCAAGCTATTCTCACCCCGTTCAGTACAACGTGTTCATACATATATAGACACACATCACAAACAATGAATATATTGCCGAACATTCTGAGAGATAAACATATACATTTCCTCCTTTACACAAGTAGTATGGTATCAGACGTACACACAAATACTTTTATGACTTATGTATACTGTATAGACAATTTGCAAGAGACATGCAGATAATTCAACAAAAAATTACAGTTGTGGTGCAAAATTCTTATATCTCTCCAGAATATCATCAACCTTCCCGTTGTGATACATCCAGGCTATTTGTTCAGGAACAGTTCTTATCTCAGCGTTTCTATATACATTAATCAACAGACAATCAAGAACATAATGG
Organism: Procambarus clarkii; assembly: GCF_040958095.1. NCBI lineage: Eukaryota > Metazoa > Arthropoda > Malacostraca > Decapoda > Cambaridae > Procambarus > Procambarus clarkii. The sequence continues at coordinate 42,421,167 of NC_091168.1, read as the reverse complement.
GCAAGGGTGTGAGACCTTAACATAACACATAAATAAATAAATAAATAAATAAATAAATAAATAAATAAATAAATAAATAAATAAATAAATAAATAAAGGTTTATTTAGGTAAGGTACATACATACAAGAGATTTTACAAAGATTGATGGATTTATAGATAGAGCTAGTACATACAATGCCTAAAGCCACTATTACGCAAAGCGTTTCGGGCAGGAAAAAACATTAATGACTAAAGCTTAATACTAATTGAGTATAAAGAATAAAATGTGTTGAGAACAAATATAAATAAAGATAAAAGAGGGGGGAACATGGCTGAAAAAAGCAGCACAAATACAATTAGGTCGACAAACAGCGTTGTTTAAAAAAAAAAACAGACATGGTAGACAATAGAGGGGTAAGGTAGGTTACAGGGAATTTATTAGGTAGTGCTTCGTTTTTATCTTAAACTGGGTGAGAGAGGTACATTCTTTAACATGGTTGGGAAGGTCATTCCACAATCTGGGTCCCTTGATTTGTAGAGCATTTCTAGTTTGATTAAGTCGTACTCTTGGAATATCAAAACTGTATTTATTTCTGGTGTGGTGCTCATGGGTTCTGTTACAACCTTCAATGAAGCTTTTGAGGTCAGAATTGGCATTACAGTTAAGCGTTTTATATATGTATAATACACATGAGAGAATGTGCAGTGACTTAATATCTAACATTCAGAGATTTGAGTAGGGGTACCGAGTGATGTCTGGGGCCAGAGTTGGATATTGTCCTAATAGCAGCTTTGTGTTGAGTAATTAGAGGACGTAAATGATTTTGGGTAGTAGAACCCCAAGCACAAATACCATAGTTGAGATATGGATAGATGAGGGAGTAATAGAGAGTCACCAGGGCAGGGCGGGGTACATAATATCTGATCTTAGAAAGAATGCCAACAGTTTTTGTAACTTTTTTTGATATATTTAGAACGTGTCCCTGGAAATTCAGCTTGTGGTCAATGAGAACGCCAAGGAACTTGCCATCTAATTTGTTACAAATTTGGGTATTGTTTATTTTGAGATTTATTTGATTAGAGGATTTATTGCCAAACAGAATATAGAAAGTCTTGTCAATGTTAAGGGTGAGTTTGTTGGCAGTTAGCCAAAGATGGACTTTATTTAGCTCAGTATTTACTGTGGCATTTAGAGCAAGGGGGTCAGGACTGGAGTAAATGAAGGTTTTGTCGTCAGCAAATAGAATTGGTTTGAGGTGTTGGGAAGCATTTGGAAGGTCATTAATGTAGATGAAAAAGAGGAGAGGGCCAAGTATGCTGCCCTGAGGAACACCAATGTTGATGGGTAGGGTGGGAGAAATTGAATTATTCACAGAAACATACTGGAGCCTGTCAGTAAGGTAAGATTTGAGGTATTGCAGGGAATGTCCTCTGACTCCATAATGATGTAATTTAAGAAGGTTTTGGTGGTTGACAGTGTCAAAAGCCTTACGCAGGTCCACAAATAACCCAACAGGGAACTCATTTTTATCAAGAGCTGCATGAATCAAGTTAATCATACTAATAAGTGCATCTAGTTTACACTTCGTGTCATTATCATGAACACCTATCCCATATTCCCAGTAATATTTGGACACAAGCCTGAGTCGCATGTGCACGGAGTCACTCAAAGCATTTCTCCTTTTACCATAAGTGAAATGGGTGTTTTGACTCGCATACATGTAGTGTTGCATGGTTGGACTTCCCTCATACATTATACCTCTCCTCTCCTCTCTACTTCTGCTGGTGCCTAAATATTTCTGATTTTGCTTCTTATTTGTCTCATTGTGAATTTACATTCGATGTCAACTTGTGGTTTTGATGTGGCACGTTTGGCCAAGTCATCTGCCACCTCGTTGAGCACTATTGCAACATGAGATCGAATCCACATGAGTTTCACAGTGTGACCTTTCAGCTGTATCTCAGTTATCCTTTTCTTAAAATCTTTAACTATGGACATGAAGACTTAATTCGATTCTTTCTTTTTTCTTTCTTCAAAGGATTTCGGCTGTTTAAGGAATCAATTAAGTGCTCCTCGGCTATCGACAAATACAAAAACATCTTTGTCGTCTTGACAATGCCAACCTACTCATGAAAAACTCTCCAGACACAAAGCAGAACGCCTTGAAGGACACCAACGTCGCCTATGTCTTCAAATGCCCACTTGGGTACTGTAAGCCCCAAAGAACTCAGTATATAGGGAAGACAACTACGTCTCTTTCCAGGCAATTAACAATGCATAAACAACAGGGCTGCACAAAGAAACATATAATCTCTTTTCACAACTAGACTATCACCAGAGAAATTTGAACAAACAACACAGAAATCATCGATAGATACAGCGATAGCAGGAGGCTCGACATCTGCGAGGCACTACACATCAAAAAGTCAACACCAGCAATCAACAGCTAATTAATGCACAACTATATTCTACCCACTTCAAGACTCCGAACCAATATAGAAGTATCAAGAGGAAGTATGGGCCAATAGGCCTTCTGCTGTTACTTCAATTCTTATGTTCTCATATCCAATTAATACCCATAGTTTCGTGTTTTGTCTTGTGTTTGTCACAAGTTTGTTCCCCTCACCCAAAACTGTTGTATCATATCACCTCACCCAAATGCGAGTATAAGTACGGACGGATTTGCGTGTTTACAGTTGTGTGTGTAAACTAAAGTCTTTGAAAATGTGATAAGTTATTATAAAACGTGTTCAAGCGTCGCATCAGACTAGAAATAAATATGAATTTTAGAGAATTGATTTTTCAATTACCATCGACAGTGAAAAGAAACGTAAGAAATATTGAGAAAATTCGTGTGAGAATGATTAATCTTACCTTTTCGGTCATATTTAACAACATATGTTTACAAGAAAGACTGCTTCCAAAATATACTAATACATAGATTATATATATATAGACTGTAGAGATTATTATAGCACCTCTGTATAGACCATCATTGCACCTGAGTATAGATTATAATAGCACTTCAGTAAAGATTATCATAGCACCTCTGTATTGATTAATATAGTTCCTCACTATAGATTATTAATAAGTGTAGTGGTGTAGTGGTAAGACACTTGCCTGGCGTTCCGCGAGCGCTGTCATGGGTTCGTATCCTGGCCGGGGAGGATTTACTGGGCGCAAATCCTTAACTGTAGCCTCTGTTTAACGCAACAGGAAAATGTGTACTTGGATGAAAAAACGATTCTTCGCAGCGGGGATCGTATTCCAGGGACCTGCCCGAAATGCTACGGGTACTAGTGGCTGTACAAGAATGTAACAACTCTTGTATATATCTAAAAAAAAAAAAAAGTGCTAATTTTAGAATTAAAATTAGAATTTTAATATATAGTGAATTACTTTGCCTAAATTCATTTATTAGATATTAATAACACATTTTACTATTTAAAAATCCCTTAAGCAGGATCTAAATAACTTTATTTGTAATTTTGGGCTAAATTGAATGCGAATGTCATAATTCTATTAAAATGACTGCTTACTTGCTGTTACCTCTGTTATATATGACAATAGCATAGATGTCACTAAATGAAAAAAAAAATAAAGACGTAAACTTTTTTGTGCTCATTCTAAGAGTTAATATTTCATTTAACATTATTATTAAACATTTTGTTTTGAAAAATTACTTGTTACCTAGACCGAGTTTGTTACTTGGACTTATTTACGAGATGTTTGGTAGGCTCCAGTGACTGTTTTAGTTGCCAACTTGTTGCAATAACTATTCTATAATTTGACATATTTTAGACGAAACGAACATTGACATTTCTTGATGTGTGTAAAGAGAACATGTGTCTGGTAAAGAAGTTTAGTGTGGGGCAAGTGGTTTGTGGAACAATAAAAGAGCTAAAGAATTGTATTTTTGACGACCCCTTTATCATAAACTGCAGAGGTTCCCAACCTGGGGTTCACAAGCTAGGTTCTCAACCTGGAGTCCACTAGCTTGGTTCCCACCCTGGGGTCCGCAATCTAGGTTCTTAACCTGGGGTCCATGAAGGTAGTACTGGGGGTCCACAACTTGGGGTCTGTGAAGGTAGTACTGGGGATCCATAATATAGGTTTCCAAATGTAGGGAAACTCACATATCATGGGTTTGCTATTTATTTAATTATTAAAAATTATATTTATTTTATTATTAATTTATTAATATATATAGCGAACTATATGATCCATATTTATTCCGCTAGTAGTTTGCCATTCACAGGCCTGGGGGGCTATTTATATGGTTTGCCAAATCAAAATTAATCAGTTGGTATAGCTTACTGTTAGTCTGTACTTCCATGAACAGTTAAATAACAAGTTCATCAAGGACAAGCTAGTGTTGTAGTATGTAGTCTGGTTCAAAATAATGGATCCATCTAGATCACATGAGCTCTGGCTACTTGCAGATCAGAAGCTAGATTCACGAAGTTGCTACGCAAGCACTTATGAACCTGTACATCTTTCCTTAATACACACCGAAATCACAATAGCGTGATGCATTCATATGAACAAATCCACAAGGGCCGTGACTAGGATTCGAACCTGCATCCGAGATCATACTATAGATGCTGCCTTAATCGACTGAGCTACGACATGGTAAAGATCTACCATGTCGTAGCTCAGTCGATTAAGACAGCATCTAGTATGCTCTCGGATGCAGGTTCGAATCCTAGTCACGGCCCTCGTGGATTTGTTCATCTTTCCTCAGTCTTTGACAGGCTTTAGTTACATTTATTAAACTGTTTACAAGCATGAAAACTTCCCAATCAACTGTTGTTATTGTTATAAACAGCCTCCATGAGATTCAGAGCACATTAACCATTTAATAATTGTAAACAAAGCCGCCAAAGATTAAGAAAAGATGGACAGGTTCGTAATTGCTTGTATAACTGCTTCGTGAATCTGGCCCTAGGTGTGTGTGTTTGCGTAACTGCTTTACACTGTACACCATAGATTACAATGACAACAATGAATTCTCACAAAATACACCATAGAATACAATGACTGTTCTCACACAAAACACCATTGAATACAATGACAACAATGACCATCTCACACAATACAACATGGAATACAATGACTCTTCTCACACAATACACCATGAAATACATATGACCCTTTTCACATAATACACCATGGAATACAATAACCGAAAACATAGTTGCCAAAACTGTGCTGAATTTCAAAATATATCTGGAAAAGATCATCAAGGCAAATGGAGGGGTCAGGGGGCAGAGGGGGGAATTTCAACAAGCCGCTGACTTCCTGTTCTCATCAAAGCCACTAGGGTTAGTGGCCCTCGGGTAAATCAGGTAAATTATAATTCCCAGACAATTACAGCATAACTGATAAAGTTAGGCTAGAGTAATATAAATTTCTGGTAAATTTAGAGTGATATAAATTTCTGGAGTAATATAAATTTAAATTTCATAGTCACTTCACTGACAGTTATAAATACCAGTCTGCCGTCAATAAACCCTTTGGTGAAATATTTATAATCAGGAGTAGAATTCATAAATAGGCCTAAACAAAAAATAAAGAAAGTACATCAGTTTGCATATGAATCTGATGAGAAAATTCCTTGATTACTATGCATTTCCATACCAATCAAATGATCTCATCTTAAGTACGTCTCAGACTGTCTTCTTCACCAACTCCAGTGCTAAATAATATTACAACAAAAATCTCCATAATTTAGCTACAGAGTATATTAAATTTTATATAAATTTCTACACAGAGCAAAAACAAAGCACATTATTATTAACATATATATGAAGAAAAACATTTAAAGCTTTATTTTTTCTTTGCTAAACTAAATAGATATTTCTATACTTATATGCAATTTAATAAAATACCTTCAGATTTTTACCTTTCATGGTGAAGTGTTTTTCACAAAGGAAATATAATTACTCTGAAGAACATCTAACTGATATTGTGATTTAAGGTAAGTTAATATACCATTATGTGCCTCATTATCCTTCAACATTCTCTTAATTATCTTGCACACTTAAAGTGTTTAGTCTATTATCTGCATGTATCATCTTGTGCTTCTTCATATGTCCAAACTGACGGAATCTTTTCCTACACTCAGGACACTCATGAAGTTTGTCACCTGAATGCACTAACATGTGAGTCTTCATATTTCCACTCTGACTAAATCTCTTTCCACACTCTGGCCACTCATGAGGTTTGTCTCCTGAATGCACTAACATGTGCTCTATTATAGTTCCACGTTCTCTAAAATTTTTGCCACACTCTGCACATTGGAAAGGTCGCTTGTCCGCATGCACCATCCGGTGTCTCTTCATATGTCCAAAACGGCTGAATCTCTTCCCACACTCTGGACACTCATAAGGTTTGTCTCCTGAATGCAGTAACATGTGAATTTTCATACTTCCAAGACGAATGAATCTTTTCCCACACTCTGGACACTCATGAGGTTTGTTACCTGAATGCACTAACATGTGAGTTTTCATATTTCCAAGACGAATGAATCTTTTCCCACACTCTGGACACGCATGAGGGTTGTCACCTGAATGCATTAATATGTGAGACTTCATATCTCCAAGACGGCTGAATTTCTTTCCACACTCTGGACACTCGCGAGTTTTGTCACCTGAATGCACTAACATGTGACGCTTCATATTTCCACTCAGACTAAATCTCTTTCCACACTTTGGACACTCATGAGGTTTATCTCCTGAATGCACTAACATGTGCTCTATTATAGTTCCACGTTCTCTAAATTTTTTGCCACACTCGGCACATTGGAAAGGTCTCTCATCCGCATGCACCATTCGGTGTCTCTTCATATGTCCAAGACGACTGAATCTCTTCCCACACTCTGGACACTCATGAGGCTTGTCACCTGAATGCACTAACATGTGAGTCTTCACATGTTCAAGACGGGTGAATACCTTCCAACACTGTGGACACTGGTGAGGCTTCATCTTCTTTATGACAGGTGCAGTTTGTGTGAAGGTTTTCTCCCCCGGATGTTGGGAGAAGCGTCAAGGCTTGAGTGTTGTTTCTTAGAGTTAGACTTGATGTGAGCACTTGGCGGTCAATGGTGGTGCTTCTTCTTTATGATAGGTGCAGTTTGTGTCAAGATTTTCCCTTAATGCTCGTGCTGGACATCCCTGGCTGTGGCGCTGCTAAAATGGCGGCGGTTGTTTACCCTCTCATCACCTAAGCGTTCCAATGTTTTTGTCTGGTTCCACATATCATTTTTCCTTTCTTATTTTTGTTTATAATTGGTCATTTACAATTAACACTTGTATTTATCCTCACGTTTATCAATCAAAGAATGTACTTAGAATTGTTTCTTTAAATATAATGCCACACGATTATACTTTTTGAAGGAAACAGCTTTTCCATAGTGGATGTGCTCGGAAACATAATTGACACTGACCCAAGTATCAGTTGGGACATTCCATGTATCGCGTTTTCACAGAGATCACCCATGTGGGGATAGACGAACGCCGAAATAATATTGTTCAAAATCAAATCCAATCAAATGTTTAATCAGGTAAAGTACATACATACAAGGGGTGATACAAATATTGATGAATTTATAGATAGAGCTGGTACATACAATGCCAAAAGCCACTAAAAAAATAAAAAATAAAAATGTTTATTTAGGTAAGGTACATACATAAAAGAGATTTTACAAAGAGTGATGGATTTATAGTTAGGGCTAGTACATACAATGCCTAAAGCCACTATTACGCAAAGCGTTTCGGGCATAAAAAACTTAAATGACTAAAGGTTAATACTAATTGAGCATAAAGAGTAAAATGAAAACATGGAATGAAAACATAGCTGAAAAAGCAGCACAAATACAATTCTGTCGACAAACAGCGCTCTTTAATAATAATAATAATAATAATAAACAGACATTGGATGACATTAGAGGGGTAAGGTAGGTTACAGGGAATTTATTAGGTATAGCTTCGTTTTTATCTTAAACTGGTAGAGAGAGGTACAGTCTTTAACATGGTTGGGAAGGTCATTCCACAATCTGGGTCCCTTGATTTGTAGAGCATTTCTAGTTTAATTAAGTCGTTCTCTTGGAATATCAAAACTGTATTTATTTCTGGTGTGGTGCTCATGGGTTCTGTTACAACCTTCAATGAAGCTTTGAAGGTCAGGATTGGCATTACAGTTCAGCGTTTTATATATGTATAATACACATGAGAGAATGTGCAGTGACTTAATATCTAACATATTCAGAGACTTGAGTAGGGGTACCGAGTGATGTCTGGGGCCAGAGTTAGATATTGTCCTAATAGCAGCTTTGTGTTGAGTAATTAGAGGACGTAAATGATTTTGGGTAGTAGAACCCCAAGCACAAATACCATAGTTGAGATATGGATAGATGAGGGAGTAATAGAGAGTAACCAGGGCAGGGCGGGGTACATAATATCTGATCTTATTTATTTATTTATTTATTTATATATATACAAGAAGGTACATTGGGTTTGTGAGAATAAATTGGATAGTACAGTATTTACACTCTTGTAAAGCCACTAGTACGCGCAGCGTTTCGGGCAGGTCCTTAATCTAACAGATAATTTTAAGTAGGTAATTTCTATTAGAATTGATAAATGATAAAGATACATTGCAAGAGAAACATGAGATGAGAGAGCTTAGTAAGTATATTAAAGCACATTGTTATATTAAAGCTCTGATTGATTACATTGACAGCTTGATTGGTAATTTAAACAAGATTAATAGACACCATACAGCAGATTGACCGCACATATAAGACACCAATGATCACAATGGTAAAGATGTTCAGATTGGGTACATAAAGATTGGGAGACTGGGTAGCAATAGATACAGATAAACAAGATTAATAAACACCATACAGCAGATTGGCAGCACATATAAGAAAACAGCAATGATCACAATGGTAAAGATGTTCAAATTGGGAACATAAAGGTTGGGAGATTGGGTAGCAATAGATACAGTGCAATTTTAAGGCAAAAAGTGAAAACCTATGAAGATGAGATTAGGTACTTTTTAGTATTGATTTTGAATGATGTAAAAGTTGGACAGCTTTTCAATTCAATAGGGAGTGAGTTCCATAAACTGGGTCCCTTTATTTGCATAGAGTGTTTACACAGATTAAGTTTAACTCTGGGGATATCAAAGAGATATTTATTTATGGTGTGGTGATAATGGGTCCTATTACATCTGTCTAGGAAGAGTTTCAGAGCAGGATTTGCATTTAAGAACAGGGTTTTGTAAATGTAGTTGACACAAGAGAATTTATGAAGTGAGATTATGTTTAGCATGTTTAGGGATTTAAACAAGGGGGCTGTGTGTTGTCTAAAAGCAGAGTTTGATATTATTCTGATAGCAGATTTTTGCTGGATGATGATTGACTTGAGGTGGTTTGCAGTGGTTGAACCCCATGCACAGATACCATAGTTGAGATAGGGATAGATTAGTGCATAATATAGAGAGATGAGAGCAGAGCTAGGTACATAATATCTATACAATACAATACAATACAATACAATTTTATTTAGGTAAGGTACATACATACAATAAATATTTACAAGGATTGTTTAACTTATAGGTATAGCTAGTACATACAATGCCTAAAGCCACTATTACGCAAAGCGTTTCGGGCATGATAAACTTAAATGACAAGCTTAATACTAATTGAGCATAATGAGTAGAATGAAAACAAGAAATGAAAACATAGATGAAAAAGCAGCACAAATACAATTATGTCGACAAACAGCGCTCTTTAAAGAAAAAAACAGACATTGGTTGACAATAGAAGGGTAAGGTAGGTTACAGGGAATTTATTAGGTATAGCTTCGCTTTTAACTTAAACTGGTTGAGAGAGGTACTGTCTTTAACATGGTTGGGAAGGTCATTCCACATTCTGGGCCCCTTGATTTGTAGAGAATTTCTAGTTTGATTAAGTCGTACTCTAGGAATATCAAAACTGTATTTATTTCTGGTGTGATGCTCATGGGTTCTGATACAACCTTCTATGAAGCTTTTGAGATCAGGATTGGCATTATAGTTTAGCGTTTTATATATGTATAATACACATGAGAGAATGTGCAGTGACTTAATGTCTAACATATTCAGAGATTTAAGTAGGGGTACCGAGTGATGTCTGGGGCCAGAATTGGATATTGTCCTAATAGCAGCTTTGTGTTGAGTAATTAGAGGACGTAAGTGATTTTGGGTAGTAGAGCCCCAAGCACAAATACCATAGTTGAGATATGGATAGATAAGGGAGTAATAGAGAGTCACCAGGGCAGGGCGTGGTACATAATATCTGATCTTAGAAAGAATGCCCACAGTTTTTGAAACTTTTTTTGATATGTTTAGAATGTGTCCCTGGAAATTAAGCTTGTGGTCAATGAGAATGCCAAGGAATTTGCCATCTAATTTGTTACAAATTTGGGTATTGTTTATTTTGAGATTTATTTGATTAGAGGATTTATTGCCAAACAGAATATAAAAGGTTTTGTCAATGTTAAGGGTGAGTTTGTTGGCAGTTAGCCACAGATGGACTTTATTTAGCTCAGTATTTACTGTGGCATTTAGAGCAAGGGGATCAGGACTGGAGTAAATGAAGGTTGTGTCGTCAGCAAATAGAATTGGTTTGAGGTGTTGGGAGGCATTTGGAAGGTCATTAATGTAGATGAGAAAGAGGAGAGGGCCAAGTATGCTGCCCTGGGGAACACCAATGTTGATGGGTAGGGTGGGAGAAATTTTATTATTCACAGAAACATATTGGAGCCTGTCAGTAAGGTAGGATTTGAGGTATTGTAGGGAGTGTCCTCTGACTCCATAATGATGTAATTTAAGAAGAAGGTTTTGGTGGTTGACAGTGTCAAAAGCTTTACGCAGGTCCACAAACAACCCAACAGAGAACTCATTTTTATCAAGAGCTGTATGAATCGAGTTAAGCATACTAATAAGTGCATCGTTAGTGCTTTTTTTGGGTCTGAAGCCATATTGGCAAGGGCTAAGTATATTGAGTTTGGCTAGATATGAGTAAAGCTGCTTATAGATTAGTTTTTCAAAAATTTTTGACAAGTTTGGCAGGATAGATATAGGTCTGTAGTTGTTAACATCTGTGAGATTACCACATTTGTGGACAGGCGTTACTCTCGCTTTTTTTAGAATATCTGGGAAGGTTTGGAGTTCAAGTGACTTGTTGAAGAGCAAAGCAATAGCAGGGGCTAAAGATCTGGAGGCTTTTTTGTAAATTAAAGTTGGTATCTCCTCAAGGGCACCAGACTTGGTTTTAAGGGAAAGGATTATCTCATTGACGTCAGTGGAATTAATAGGCTTTAGGTACAGAGACTGTGGATAGTTACCTGAAAGATAGTCATTAATGTCTGTACTGGAAGATGGAATATCCTTTGCAAGGGATGAACCAATGGAAGAGAAGAACCTATTGAACTCAGTAGCAGAATCAGAGGCTGAAAGCTGACCATCGTTATTAGACAGGAGAGTCGGTTTGTTATTTAAAGACTTCTTTGATCCCAATATTTGAGAAATTGTTCTCCAAGTTTGTTTAATGTTGCTCTTTATTTGGGTAAATTTATCTTCGTAGTATTTAGTTTTGGCTCGTCTAATTATCTTAGACAGCAATAATGAGTAATTCTTTGAGAATTCTTTGGAGACAATTCCTAACCTATACTTCTTCTCAAGGTCATGTTTTTTATTAATAGATTTAAGTATTCCCTTTGTAAGCCAGGGATTGTTAAGCCTTTTGGTTGTGACTTGTTTTGTAAGCATAGGACAGTGGGTATTATAAAGGCTAAGAGTTTTTTGAAGAAAAGATTGTACTGCAAGGTTGATGTCCACTATGTTACCTAACTCGGACTCCCAGTTGACATTATCAGCAGCAGTTATAAAATTGTCTATAGCAGTTTCATTGTGTAGTCTAAAACGTATCACTCTTGACTCAAGAGGTGGTTTGCTAATGTTAGTTAAGAGAAATGTGGGGTAATGATCTGTAGTGCTATCGGTGATTATACCTGAAGTAAGCGGAGAGGTTATGTTTGTCCAGATGTGATCGAGCGTCGTGGCAGTGCTATCAGTGATTCTAGTAGGTCTAGTGATTAAGGGTATGAGGATGCAGGAATTCATACAGTTGAGGAAGCTAACAGCAGTGGGGTGTTCAGGCTCACAGAGGTCAATATTAAAGTCCCCTGCGATAATTAGGTGGTTTTTGTTCAGTCTGTTATCAAGTATTAGATTTCTAAGGTTTGAGTTGAATTCGGACACATCAGTGTTAGGAATTCTATAAACTGCACCCACAGTCAGGACAGACTCGGCACCCTTGACTCTGAAGCTGGCGAAGATATACTCCCCATAGCAGTCTCTGGTTCTAATTTCTTTTAAGCATGTTAGTTCTTGGTGGTAGTAAAGAGCAGTGCCACCACCTCTCTGAATTTGACGACAGTTGTGAATTGCTGAGTAGTTAGGCATGTTAAAGAGCTGAGTAGTATCCTCTTTCAACCATGTTTCAGTAAGTATAATAAAAGAGAATTTGTTGTCAATAGCTTCAATCAAGGCACTAACATCATCGAAGTGTTTACCTAGGGATCTAACGTTCAAATTGATTACAGAGATATTGTGATTATGAGTTAATACATTGTTTACATCATGTGCTGCAAAATATCTGCAATTTAGATCATTAAAGTGATAATTGTCATAGATAGTGGATAAGAGGTTAAGTTCAGGGTCTATACTTGTCTGCATAAAAAAGCTGATTGCAGGAAAAACAAGGGAAGAAAGGCAAATAACAAGGTAGAAATAAGCTATAAAATAGGGAAAAAGATGTACACAATACAGAACAAAGCAAACTCAAAAGGGGCTTACAGGGGTACAATGGAGTAAGGGAGTATGGCTAGGCTAGGCAACCTAGGTAATAAATGAGATTAACGAAAAAACATATAAACATGGACTATACAAAACACAAGATATAGAAATACAAAACAAAAATATAAACAAGACTAAGCAATACAAAAACAAATTGAGCAAAAATGAAAAATGAGGTAGATTGCTTACAAGTACTCTCAGGTACACTGTAAGTAACAATTTGCAATTTGAGATACAGGCAAAGCCAGGGGTACAATGGAGTAAGGGAGCATGGCGAGGCTAGGCAACCTAGGTAATAAATGGAATCAAAGAAAAGTTGAATAATAAGCATAGGCAAATTTAAGCTAATGATTATTAACTATAAATAGTTCAGTTATGACTGTATAATTAATAAGACCTGAAGAACTATTTATGTACTCAATTAAATAATTTCAGTAAATGACTAGTTAAGGGTAAGTAAAAATTAAGTCAGAAAATGAAACAATGAGACTTAGGAAACCTAGCCCCACTAGTTGACAGGGGGTTAATTAAGTTAATTCACTGGGAGTGATAATGAGCTGAGACAGACCACATTGGGAGAGGAAAGCGTTGAGGTTCTCTTCTTTAGTAATTGTGAACATTTTGCCCTCTGCGGTTTTTCTCACCTTTATCAGTCCATCTCTAACGAAGCACTGATGAATCGCATCTGGGTTTTTTTGACGGATTTGACGCAGGCGGTAGAGGAGGTGCTGTCTGTTCCTAGTCAAGCACTCGTTGATGTATCTGATTTTGGAGAGTATACCAACTGTTTTAGAGACTTTCTTAGTTATGTGTTGTATATGGGTACTGAAGTTGAGTCTCTTGTCTAGGAATAGGCCAAGAAACTTTCCATCATTTTTATTGCTAATGTTTACATTGTCTATCTGAAGCTGAATTGCATTTGTAGATTTGCTTCCAAATAGGATGTAGTAGGTCTTTTCTATGTTAAGTGTTAGTTTGTTGGTTGACATCGATAAGTGGACTTTTTTTAGTTCATTATTAACAACATCATTTAGTGTATGTGGGTTGGGGTTGGAGTAGATGAGGGTAGTATCATCAGCAAACAAAATAGGTTTCAGAATGTTAGAGACATTAGGCAGATCATTGATGTATATAAGAAATAGAAGAGGTCCCAAGATGCTGCCCTGTGGCACTCCAACGGTTATTGGTAGAATGGGAGAGGTTATATTATTGATGGCTACACATTGGTGTAGCATTCATTCGCCATTTCTAAGTCAGATGACGGTGTAAGGCCATCCTTAGAGAGTGTTATCTGGTTGTGGGAGTGTTGTTTAGTTCCTAGGATATTAGAAATGGTATTCCATGTGCTTTTCATGTTGCCTTTTGCTTCTTTGAATCTAGTCTCATAATATGAAAGTTTTGCTTTTCTTATTCAGATTCAGATTCAGATTCAGATCAGATTCAGATGTTTATTCAGGTAAGGTATATACATACAAGTGATGTTACATTAATGGATTGGTATATAGATAGAGCTAGTACATACAATGCCTAAAGCCACTATTACGCAATGCGTTTCGGGCAAGAAAACATTAATATCTAGAACTTAATACTAATTGAGCATAAAGAATAAAAGATGTTGAGAACAAATACAAATAAAGATAAAAAAAAGGGGGAAACATGACTGAAAAAGCAGCACAAATACAATAGGTTGACAAACAGTGTTGATTAAAAAAAAAAAAAAGAAAATACAAGACATGGGTTGACAATAGAGGAGTGAGGTAGATTACAGGGAATTTATTAGGTAGTGTTTAGTTTTTATCTTAAACTGGTTGAGAGAGGTACAGTCTTTAACATGGTTGGGAAGGTCATTCCACATTCTGGGCCCCTTGATTTGCAGAGCATTTCTAGTTTGATTAAGACGTACTCTAGGAATATCAAAACTGTATTTATTTCTGGTGTGGTGCTCATGGGTTCTGTTACAACCTACTATGAAGCTTTTAAGATCAGGATTGGCATTATAGTTTAGCGTTTTATATATGTATAATACACATGAGAGAATGTGCAGTGACTTAATATCTAACATATTAAGAGATTTGAGTAGGGGTACCGAGTGATGTCTGGGGCCAGAGTTGGATATTGTTCTAATAGCGGCTTTGTGTTGGGTAATTAGAGGACGTAAGTGATTTTGGGTAGTAGAACCCCAAGCACAAATACCATAGTTGAGATAAGGATAGATAAGGGAGTAATAGAGAGTCACCAGGGCAGGGCGTGGTACATAATATCTGATCTTAGAAAGAATGCCCACAGTTTTTGAAACTTTTTTAGATATATTTAGAATGTGTCCCTGGAAATTCAGCTTGTGGTCAATGAGAATGCCAAGGAATTTGCCATCTAAATTGTTACAAATTTGGGTATTGTTTATTTTGAGATTTATAAGACTAGAGGATTTATTGCCAAACAGAATATAGAAGGTTTTGTCAATGTTAAGGGTGAGTTTGTTGGCAGTTAGCCAAAGATGGACTTTATTTAGCTCAGTATTTACTGTGGCATTTAGAGCAAGAGGGTCAGGACTGGAGTAAATGAAGGTTGTGTCGTCAGCAAATAGAATTGGTTTGAGGTGTTGGGAGGCATTTGGAAGGTCATTAATGTAGATGAGAAAGAGGAGAGGGCCAAGTATGCTGCCCTGAGGAACACCAATGTTGATGGGTAGGGTGGGAGAAATTGTATGATGAAATTATAGAAATTATGATACTAGTAAGCACTGATGAGTACCTTTTAACTACTTCCTTTGAAATTAGGCCACTCCTAAATTTCTTTTCATAATCAGGCTTTTTGTTGATTGATTTAATTATGCCACTTGTGAGCCACGGGTTATTTTTTCTTTTATCAGTTACTTGTTTAGTAAGGAGGGGACAGTGAGTGTTGTAGAGGCTTAGAGTTTTGGAGAGAAAGAGGTTAGTTGATGAGTATATATCCTGTGTATTATTAAATTCAGATTCCCAGTTAATATTGTGAAGTGCATTAAAGAGATTGCCTAAAGCTGATTCACTATGTAGCGATTGAACAGAGTAGGACTGAGGACACCTCCCTGTGAAGTGCCAAGTTCAAAATATCTCGTTACACTCCTATGCCCTTGAAACAGTATAGATGACTTTTGTTGGACATATAGCCTTTTATCCACCGTAGTAGCCATCCTCCAACATTCCTTTTAGCAAGTTCGCTCAGAATGACGTGTGGGTTAGCAATGTCAAAGGCTGACTTAAGATCTAGGAAAGTGGTGTTTGACCTATCAGTATGCAGGGTGAGGAATGTGGTAATACAGTGATGTACAGTCTTTCCATGCGTGAAGCCATATATCTGGGGAGACAACAAGTTACTAGTTCTGTAAAGGAGACGGTTTAGAACCATCCTCTCAAGACACTTACAGAGACAACTAGTGAGGGAGATTGGGCGAAAATCACTGCTGGTTAGATTTAGAAATGGGAATAATAAGGTTGCTTGTCCATGACTTCAGAAGCTCCCCAGTTACATAGCTCATATTATACAATTCAAGCAAGGGATTACCAGGAACTAGCAGAAGCATACCCAGTATGTTGCAAGTAACTCCATCCTCCCCGGATGATTATTGTTAATCAATGAAAATAATGGCAGCAAACCCTTCTTCACTTAGTTTTATCCTTTTTATTTAAGCATGACACTTATCAACTTGTAGCGTATTTAAACTTAACACTTATAAACTAGTAGGACATTATCTGCCTTAACTGAAACCATGCTGATGCTTTGAGAGAAATCTTAATTTTTAAGTGTTCCAAGAGACGTTTCCTTGCAAGCTTCTCTAGCGCCTAACTGAGAATGGTCGATAATGAAGCTACTGTGTAGTTTAGTGGCTCCTGTGTCCTCTCATTATGGCATGCTGGCACTACATTGGCTGTCTTCTATTCCTTTAGCAACTTCCTCTTTTTCAGTAATGGGTCGAAGAGTTAATGGCAGGCTCAATTCCGCAGATTCATCTTTCAGTCTCCACAAATATCATTCGTTGTTTTCAGAGTTTATGACTCACATATTGTTTGGAGTAAGGTGATGGATGAGTATTTATGACTCATGTTCCTTAGAGTAAGATTGTAAATGAGTGTTTGTGACTCACATGTTGCTTAGAGTAACGTGGTGGGTGATTGTTCATGATTCTTATGTTGTTACAGTAAGGAATTGGATGAGTACTTATGGTCCGAATGTTATAGTAAAGCTACATTCAATGTGTTTTAGAACTTCAATATGTTGGCTTATCTGACTGAACGGCCGGAGAAAACCCCTCAGTAAGCAAGATCTGGTCGTCAACGATCCACCTCCCCTCAAGTCAAAATGACGTCCACCGCCATTGAGTCATCGTCTCTTAATACTCTATTCTTTACATTTCCAACCAAACCCTTTATAGACTTTATTTACCATATTCCCCATGCATGCTTCTTGATTGAATCCATTTTTCCCCTCACATAGTTTGGCTATATAGGTACACATTATTCCTAACAATCTTCAGCTGAGAAAGCACTACTTTGCTTGGCGGAGTATTACTGGTGACTCTCGGCTTCCCAGATATCAGCTGTAGATTTATTCCAATAAATATTGTCCACTATGTCAACCAATAATTTATAATTGAAACTAACCTCCACAGGAGGTAAGGTTCATAACAAGTGTGTGAGCTAATTATTACTGGAACATACACTTATAGAAATGATTTACCTTACTGTCACTTATTCAAACACATTCCAAAATTCATGAACAGTAACAATTCAACAAATATTTTTCATATATAATTTATTTATTTATTTGGTAAATCTAAAACCTATACAAAACAAGCAACTCACTATATTTCATTTTGCTTCTTAGATTCTTGGTGTTTATGTAAGATAAGATCTGTGTTTATGGAAGAGTAATCAGAAGCCGTCGTAGCCCAGCTGTGGGAGCGTCCTCCGCGGCCTCGTAGCCCAGCTGTGGGAGCGTCCTCCGCGGCCTCCTAGCCCAGCTGTGGGAGCGCCCTCCGCGGCCTCGTAGCCCAGCTGTGGGAGCGCCCTCCGCGGCCTCGTAGCCCAGCTGTGGGAGCGCCCTCCGCGGCCTCGTAGCCCAGCTGTGGGAGCGCCCTCCGCGGCCTCGTAGCCCAGCTGTGGGAGCGTCCTCCGTGGCCTCGTAGCCCAGCTGTGGGAGCGCCCTCCGCGGCCTCGTTGCCCAGCTGTGGGAGCGTCCTCCGCGGCTTGTAGCCCAGCTGTGGGAGCGCCCTCCGCGGCCTCGTAGCCCAGCTGTGGGAGCGTCCTCCGCGGCCTCGTAGCCCAGCTGTGGGAGCGCCCTCCGCGGCCTCGTAGCCCAGCTGTGGGAGCGTCCTCCGTGGCCTCGTAGCCCAGCTGTGGGAGCGTCCTCCGCGGCCTCGTAGCCCAGCTGTGGGAGCGTCCTCCGTGGCCTCGCAGTCCAGAGTTCCACACAGCTGCTAACAGCTTCTTTTACTGTTTACGTAATAAGTTTTTTTTTTCTTGTATCATTTATTCTTAAAGGGGCATATTGACAAAATATGCAATAAATGAAAACTGGTTCGGTTTCAATCAAACTTTTTTGCTAGTTGCATATGAAATTGGCTTCATCTGGTCAGAGTCTCAGCATCGAAGCATGAATAGGAAGGGAGAAAAATATATAATTACGTGTCAAAATTTTTCCAAAATTATAAAAAATTAACATCAAATACAAGTGTCAACTGAAATCATGTCTATGACTCTGCTATCACAATAGCATATAATAATAATAATAATAACAATAATAATAATAATAATAATAATAATAATAATAATAATAATAATAATAAAATTGTTTTATAAAATAAATGAGTTAAAAAAAATATATTTTTTTTTCTATTTTTTTCTTATTTGTTTATCAGGCGATTTGCATGAAACTTATACACCTGAATGCACGTAATCTTTTCTGTAAGGGTGCAAATTGTGGAAGAAATTGGTTGATGTCAACCTCAGCCACAGATGGCAGAACCTCTGACTTCATTTCATCATAACTTTTTAATCAAGTAACATAAATGTAACTACTTCTCTTTCATTTTTTATTAAATTTACATGAAACTTACACTTTAAATGTAGAGTTTATGTCTCTACAATCTGTAAGAAGCGTTTTTTCTAAGTTTATTTATTGATTTTATAAATAGTAAATAAACATGATATATATGCACATTTTTTTGGGGGGGCGGGGGGAGGGAAATTTGATTATTTATATTAGTCAAACTAAACATATTTTAGAAAATCCAGTAATACAAATTTTTTATTATATGCTAATGAGATAGAACAGTGTCATAGAAATGATTTCATTTGACACTTGTGGTTGTAGTAAATTGTTGAAAATGTGTAATATTTGTTGAAAAAAATAAATTCTCCCGTTCTGCATAAGCTGTGATACTGAAACTTTGAACAGTTGCAGCCCTTTTCACATGCAACTAGTCCAGAATTCCACCAATTATCGTAGTGAGGCTTCTTTTACTGTTCTACTAATATAGTTTTTCATTTTTTTTTTTTTAATTCTTAAGATGTGAGTATTAATTTGGAAAGAATTTAGTAAAATATCAAACAATATAAAGAGAAAGTTGGAGATCAAATCGATATGTATGTGTCTATGGAACATTATTAAGTCTGGGACACTGCGTTGCCTAGATAATAGTCTTTTGGTCACCTAAACGTTTCTCACAACTTTGATGTAAATTATCTGTCCATGTGCACGTGTACCATCCTAGCAGTCTTCACCTTGTTAACAGAATAAAAAAAATCTGTTTCTAGCCTATAATATTCCTGGTGCCCTCTCTTCGTCTCACCTACGTTGAGATCTTTGCATTTGTCAGTGTTAAAGGAAAGTGACCATCTGACCATCTAGATCTCCTTGTACTCTCCTTCAAACGTCATTGTTTGTAAATCTCAGCAATTATGCATAATCCGCAAGTATGAATACCTAAGACATTCTTCTGTTAGTTTGATGACATATATCACAATCTGAATTACCCCAAATGATCTCGCGGGGGTACACTACTTGCGTTTTTTTAATATTTGAATCTTTTGCCGCTGATTTTTCTTCTTTCTGCATTATCCTCTGTTTTCAACCAATGATATGTTCTCTCCTCCACACTATCACTCCTTTAGTTATGAAATGCTGATCTTCATTTCTGGGATTGAGACCTTCTAAAAAGAAGTGTGGTAAACGTTTGTTACTTTTCAATGAAAATACAGGCAGCAAACCCTTCCTCCCTTATTTTTATCATTTTTATTTAAACATAACACTTATGAATTCGTATAACATTCTCTATCTCATTTTTTTTTTGTTTTTTTTGAGATATATACAAGAGTTGTTACATTCTTGTACAGCCACTAGTACGCGTAGCGTTTCGGGCAGGTCCCTGGAATACGATCCCCAGCCGCGAAGAATCGTTTTTTCATCCAAGTACACATTTTACTATTGCGTTAAACAGAGGCTACAGTTAAGGAATTGCGCCCAGTAAATCCTCCCCGGCCAGGATACGAACCCATGACATAGCGCTCGTGGAACGCCAGGCGAGCGTCTTACCACTACACCACGGAGACTGTAAAGGAATGAATCCATGCTGGTGCTTAGAGAGAAATCTTTATTTGTTAAGCGTTCCAAGAGACGTTTCCTTGCAAGCTTCTCTAGCGCCTAACTGAGAATGGTCGATAATGAAGCTACTGTGTAGTTTAGTGGCTCCTGTGTCCTCTCATTATGGCATGCTGGCACTACATTGGCTGTCTTCTATTCCTTTGGCAACTCCCTCTTTTTCAGCGATGATTCGAAGAGTTAATGGGAGGCTCATGTCCTCAGCTACATCTTTCAGTCTCCACAAATACATTTGTTGCTTACAGTAACGTGGTGGGTGAGTGTTTATGACCCACATGTTGCTTACAGTAACGTGGTGGGTGAGTGTTTATGACTCACATGTTGCTTACAGTAACGTGGTGGGTGAGTGTTTATGACTCACATGTTGCTTACAGTAACGTGGTGGGTGAGTGTTTATGACTCACATGTTGCTTACAGTAACGTGGTGGGTGAGTGTTTATGACTCACATGTTGCTTACAGTAACGTGGTGGGTGAGTGTTTATGACTCACATGTTGCTTACAGTAACGTGGTGGGTGAGTGTTTATGACTCACATGTTGCTTACAGTAACGTGGTGGGTGAGTGTTTATGACTCACATGTTGCTTACAGTAACGTGGTGGGTGAGTGTTTATGACTCACATGTTGCTTACAGTAATGTGGTGGGTGAGTGTTTATGACTCACATGTTGCTTACAGTAACGTGGTGGGTGAGTGTTTATGACTCACATGTTGCTTACAGTAACGTGGTGGGTGAGTGTTTATGACTCACATGTTGCTTACAGTAACGTGGTGGGTGAGTGTTTATGACTCACATGTTGCTTACAGTAACGTGGTGGGTGAGTGTTTATGACTCACATGTTGCTTACAGTAACGTGGTGGGTGAGTGTTTATGACTCACATGTTGCTTACAGTAACGTGGTGGGTGAGTGTTTATGACTCACATGTTGCTTAAGAACATAAGATTAAAGATAACTGCGGAAGGCATGTTTGCCCATACGAGGCAGCTCCTATCTATAACCACCCAATCCCACTCATATACATGTCGAACCCACATTTGAAACATTTAAGAGACCCAAACTTCACCAAGTTATCCGGTAATTGGTTCCACAAATCAACAACAACCCTGTTACCGAACCAGTATTTACCCAATGTCTCTCCTAAATATAACCTTATCCAATATATTCCCATTGTTTCGTGTTCTGTCTTGTGTTGACACTTGTTGTTCTTGTTTGTTGTTTCAGATTTAGCTACTCAGAACGAAATGTCCATGTAGCACGGACTCTGGTGAGCCCGTAATTGAGTTCGGTTATTCGCGATAACCTTGTTTCTGTGATATTTGGGTCTAGGTTTAAAATGGAGGAGGGGATTCCTCCTTTTTCCCTGTTTGTTTATCACTTGTGTTTTAGTGCACTGGTTTTAGTCTCGTTTTATTAACATTATCTTGGTGGCGGATGTAGATGCACCTGTACAACTCTACGCTCCCAATACATACACTTTAACATACACCTTTACTTGCACCTCAATATACACACCTTCACACATGCTACACAGGCTCCCCCCTATACTAAGCCATACACCCCCCCCCCATTCATCACACGGAGACTGTGATCTGAAACTTTTCTTTGACAGATGTTATAGAACTCGCTATCACCACACCAGAAATAAATATCTCTTTGATATCTCCAGAGTCAAACTAACTCTGTATAAACACTCTACGCAAATAAAGGGACATAGTCTATGAACTCACTACCTAATGAATTAAAAAGCTGTCCATCCTACCGCTTAGTCAAAAGTACCACCAAAAAGTACCTAATTTCATCTTCATAGTTTTCTACCCAGTGCTTCATACTCGCACTGTATCTTGTGCTGCCCCAAAATATGTGTCTAAGCCATATAACTTCACCGTTGTATCTTGTGCTGCCCCAAAATATGTGTCTAAGCCATATAACTTCACCGTTGTATCTTGTGCTGCCCCAAAATATGTGTCTAAGCCATATAACTTCACCGTTGTATCTTGTGCTGCCCCAAAATATG
The DNA here is from genome assembly GCF_040958095.1 of Procambarus clarkii. Classification (NCBI taxonomy): domain Eukaryota; kingdom Metazoa; phylum Arthropoda; class Malacostraca; order Decapoda; family Cambaridae; genus Procambarus; species Procambarus clarkii. Next base: position 42,398,629 of record NC_091168.1, on the reverse strand, counting down.
TGTCTAAGCCATATAACTTCACCGTTGTATCTTGCCATCATCTTATCATGGTTGTTATGTTGAACGCAAATTTTGCTACAATGTACCTAGAAATAATCTTCAAATTTTACTAAAATGTACCTACTAATTTTCTTCAAATTTCCTTACAATGTAACCATTAACTTTTCTCAATTTAGCTACAATTTACCTACTTAAAATTATCTGTTAGGTTAAGGACCTGCCTGAGACGCTATGCGTGTTAGTGGCTTTACAAGAATGTAAAAACATCAATGTTATGTACTCTCATAAACCTATTGTACCTTCTTGTATATATATAAATAAATAAACAGACTCATGTGTATATAAATAAAGACAATTAAAAAGTCAGTTTCGGCAAAGATCAGTAACCAAAGAAAATGTACGGAGCAGGATGGCGGGCAAGCGAGCGAGTGACGTCATCACAACAAAAGCAAGCTGCTACACGATGTGTAGACGACGACCCGTGAGATAACACTGCCGCTCCTCAACTGATAACAATGTCGCCGCGCAATCACCACCAACAACATGATAACAACTCTGATAAGAAGAACTGCAGCTACCATCAAGAAGATAACATTGACGCTCCTCACTGTCTTAGAGACGGTCACCTGTGTCCACAATACCCGCCAAATTGTCCCTCCCACAGTACTCTCAAGACACTTATGGCAGTGTAAGTGTGTGGTGAGGCCACACCACTGAAGACATTGAGGATATATCACGAGGGAGAGACAAAACTGTTGAAGGAAGGAGTCACTGACTCCACCTGACCACCTTGTTCCTCGCACTCTCATCATCCTCCGTAAGTACTTGAGTACTTTCTGCTCCACCATTGTCTTACACCTCAACATGCAATTGTTGGGGGTGTGGAAATAGCCCTATGGCATTGTTGAGGTGTGGACGTAGGCCTGTGGCATTTTTGGGGTAAATTATAAGCCTATGGCATTGCTGTGGGTGAGGACATTGGCCTATGGAATTGTTGGGGTGTGGACGTAGGCCAATGGCATTGTCACACACCCTCACTGTTGCTCTCCCCCCCACACCCTCACTGTTGCTCTCCCCCCCCCACACCCTCACTGTTGCTCTCCCCCACACACCCTCACTGTTGCTCTCCCCCACACCCTCACTGTTGCTCTCCCCCACACACCCTCACTGTTGCTCTCCCACACAAAAGGCTGGCATACCGCAAGGGGAATTATGAACAGATGAGAAGTTTCCTAAGTGAAATACCTTGGGACACAGACCTCAGAGACAAGTCTGTACAGGGTATGATGGACTATGTTACCCAAAAGTGTCAGGAGGCAGTAAACAGGTTCATCCCGGCCCAAAGGGAAAAATCCGAGAAGCAACAGAAGAATCCATGGTATAATAGGGCATGTATGGAAGCGAAGAAACTGAACAAAAAGGCGTGGAGGAACTTCCGGAATAACAGAACACCAGAAAGCAAAGAGAGATACCAGAGAACCAGGAATGAGTACGTCAGGGTGAGAAGAGAAGCAGAGAAAAATTTTGAAAATGATATAGCACACAAAGCCAAGACCGAACCAAAGCTACTCCACAGTCACATCAGAAGGAAAACAACAGTGAAAGAACAGGTATTGAAACTTAGAACAGGCGAGGACAGGTATACAGAGAATGACAGAGAGGTGTGTGAGGAACTCAACAAGAGGTTCCAGGAGGTCTTCACAATAGAACAGGGTGAGGTCACTGTGCTAGGAGAAAGGGAGGTAAACCAGGCGGCCTTGGAGGAGTTCGAAATTACGAGAGAGGAGGTCAAGAGACACCTGCTGGATCTGGATGTTAGAAAGGCTGTTGGTCCAGATGGGATCTCACCTTCGATACTGAAAGAGTGTGCAGAGGCACTTTGCTTGCCACTCTCCATAGTGTATAGTAAGTCACTAGAGACGGGAGACCTACCAGAAATATGGAAGACGGCGAATGTGGTCCCAATATACAAAAAGGGCGACAGACAAGAGGCACTGAACTACAGGCCAGTGTTCTTGACTTGTATACCATGCAAGGTGATGGAGAAGATCGTGAGAAAAAACCTGGTAACACATCTGGAGAGAAGGGACTTCGTGACAAATCGCCAACATGGATTCAGGGAGGGTAGATCTTGCCTAACAGGCTTGATAGAATTCTACGATTAGGTGACACAGATTAAGCAAGAAAGAGAGGGCTGGGCGGACTGCATTTTCTTGGATTGTCGGAAAGCCTTTGACACAGTACCGCATAAGAGGCTGGTACATAAGCTGGAGAGACAGGCAGGTGTAGCTGGTAAGGTGCTCCAGTGGATAAGGGAGTATCTAAGCAATAGGAAGCAGAGAGTTACGGTGAGGGGTGAGACCTCCGATTGGCGTGAAGTCACCAGTGGAGTCCCACAGGGCTCTGTACTCGGTCCTATCTTGTTTCTGATATATGTAAATGATCTCCCGGAGGGTATCGATTCATTTCTCTCAATGTATGCGGACGATGCTAAAATTATGAGAAGGATTAAAACAGAAGAGGACTGTTTGAGGCTTCAAGAAGACCTAGACAAGCTGAAGGAATGGTCGAACAAATGGTTGTTAGAGTTTAACCCAACCAAATGTAATGTAATGAAGATAGGTGTAGGGAGCAGGAGGCCAGATACAAGGTATCATCTGGGAGAGGAAATTCTTCAGGACTCAGAGAAGGAAAAAGACTTGGGGGTTGATATCACGCCAGACCTGTCTCCTGCAGCACATATCAAGCGGATAACATCAGCGGCATATGCCAGGCTGGCCAACATACGAACGGCATTCAGAAACTTGTGTAAAGAATCATTCAGAACTTTGTATACCACATATGTCAGGCCAATCCTGGAGTATGCAGCCCCAGCATGGAGTCCATATCTAGTCAAGGATAAGACTAAACTGGAAAAGGTTCAAAGGTTTGCCACCAGACTAGTACCCGAGCTGAGAGGTATGAGCTACGAGGAGAGACTACGGGAATTAAACCTCACTTCGCTGGAAGACAGAAGAGTTAGGGGGGACATGATCACCACATTCAAGATTCTGAAGGGGATTGATAGGGTAGATAAAGACAGTCTATTTAACACAAGGGGAACACGCACAAGGGGACACAGGTGGAAACTGAGTGCCCAAATGAGCCACAGAGATATTAGAAAGAACTTTTTTAGTGTCAGAGTGGTTGACAAATGGAATGCATTAGGGGGTGATGTGGTGGAGGCTGACTCCATACACAGTTTCAAGTGTAGATATGACAGAGCCCGATAGGCTCAGGAATCTGTACACCTGTTGACTGACGGTTGAGAGGCGGGACCAAAGAGCCAGAGCTCAACCCCCGCAAACACAACTAGGTGAGCAACTAGGTGAGCACACACCCTCACTGTTGCTCTCCCCCACACCCTCACTGTTGCTCTCCCACACACACCCTCACTGTTGCTCTCCCACACACCCTCACTGTTGCTCTCCCCCCACACACCCTCACTGTTGCTCTCCCCCCACACACCCTCACTGTTGCTCTCCCCCCCCCCCTCACTGTTGCTCTCCCCCCCACACCCTCACTGTTGCTCTCCCCCCACACCCTCACTGTTGCTCCCCCCACACACCCTCACTGTTGATCTCCCCCCACACCCTCACTGTTGCTCTCCCCCCCCACACCCTCACTGTTGCTCTCCCCACACACCCTCACTGTTGCTCTCCCCCCCCCACACCCTCACTGTTGCTCTCCCCCACACACCCTCACTGTTGCTCTCCCCCCACACCCTCACTGTTGCTCTCCCCCCCCACACCCTCACTGTTGCTCTCCCCCCACACCCTCACTGTTGCTCTCCCCCCACACCCTCACTGTTGCTCTCCCCCCCCACACCCTCACTGTTGCTCCCCCCACACACCCTCACTGTTGCTCTCCCCCCCCACACCCTCACTGTTGCTCTCCCCCCCCACACCCTCACTGTTGCTCTCCCCCCCACACCCTCACTGTTGCTCTCCCCCCCCACACCCTCACAGTTGCTCTCCCCCCACACCCTCACTGTTGCTCTCCCCCCCCCACACCCTCACTGTTGCTCCCCCCACACACCCTCACTGTTGCTCTCCCCCCCACACCCTCACTGTTGCTCTCCCCCCCCACACCCTCACTGTTGCTCTCCCCCCACACCCTCACTGTTGCTCTCCCCCCCCACACCCTCACTGTTGCTCCCCCCACACACCCTCACTGTTGCTCTCCCCCCACACCCTCACTGTTGCTCTCCCCCCCCACACCCTCACTGTTGCTCCCCCCCCCCACACCCTCACTGTTGCTCTTCCCACACACCCTCACTGTTGCTCTCCCCCCCCCACACCCTCACTGTTGCTCTCCCCCCACACCCTCACTGTTGCTCTCCCCCCACACCCTCACTGTTGCTCTCCCCCCCCACACCCTCACTGTTGCTCTCCCCCACACACCCTCACTGTTGCTCTCCCCCACACACCCTCACTGTTGCTCTCCCCCCACACACCCTCACTGTTGCTCTCCCCCCACACACCCTCACTGTTGCTCTCCCCCACACACCCTCACTGTTGCTCTCCCCCCCACACCCTCACTGTTGCTCTCCCCCCCACACCCTCACTGTTGCTCTCCCCCCCACACCCTCACTGTTGCTCTCCCCCCCACACCCCTCACTGTTGCTCTCCCCCACACACCCTCACTGTTGCTCTCCCCCCCACACCCTCACTATTGCTCTCCCCCACACACCCTCACTGTTGCTCTCCCCCCCCACACCCTCACTGTTGCTCTCCCCCCCACACCCTCACTGTTGCTCTCCCCCCACACCCTCACTGTTGCTCTCCCCCCACACCCTCACTGTTGCTCTCCCCCCCCACACCCTCACTGTTGCTCTCCCCCCACACCCTCACTGTTGCTCTCCCCCCCACACCCTCACTGTTGCTCTCCCCCCACACCCTCACTGTTGCTCTCCCCCCACACCCTCACTGTTGCTCTCCCCCCCACACCCTCACTGTTGCTCTCCCCCCACACCCTCACTGTTGCTCTCCCCCCCCCACACCCTCACTGTTGCTCTCCCCCCACACCCTCACTGTTGCTCTCCCCCCACACCCTCACTGTTGCCCTCCCCCCACACCCTCACTGTTGCTCTCTCCCCACCCTCACTGTTGCTCTCCCCCACACACCCTCACTGTTGCTCTCCCCCCCCTCACTGTTGCTCTCCCCCCCACACACCCTCACTGTTGCTCTCCCCCCCACACCCTCACTGTTGCTCTCCCCCACACACACCCTCACTGTTGCTCTCCCCCCCACACCCTCACTGTTGCTCTCCCCCCCCACACACCCTCACTGTTGCTCTCCCCCCCCACACACTCTCACTGTTGCTCTCCCCCCACCCCCTCACTGTTGCTCTCCCCCCCCCCACACACCTCACTGTTGCCCTCCCCCACACCCTCACTGTTGCTCTCCCCCCCACACCCCCTCACTGTTGCTCTCCCCCCCACACACCCTCACTGTTGCTCTCCCCCCCCACACACCCTCACTGTTGCTCTTCCCCCCACCCCCTCACTGTTGCTCTCCCCCACACACACCCTCACTGTTGCTCTCCCCCCCACACACCCTCACTGTTGCTCTCCCCCCCCCCACACCCTCACTGTTGCTCTCCCCCCCACACACCCTCACTGTTGCTCTCCCCCCCCACACACCCTCAATGTTGCTCTCCCCCCCCACACCCTCACTGTTGCTCTCCCCCACACACACCCTCACTACCTGGTTGATACCTGGTTGATGGGGTTCTGGGAGTTCTTCTACTCCCCAAGCCCGGCCCGAGGCCAGGCTCGACTTGTGAGAGTTTGGTCCACCAGGCTGTTGCTTGGAGCGGCCCGCAGGCCCACACACCCACCACAGCCCGGTTGGTCTGGCACTTCTTGATGGAATAAATCCCCCCCCCCCCCACACCCTCACTGTTGCCCTCCCCCCACACCCTCACTGTTGCTCTCCCCCCACACACACCCTCACTGTTGCTCTCCCCCCACACACCCTCACTGTTGCTCTCCCCCCCCACCCCCACACTGTTGCTCTCCCCCCCCACACACCCTCACTGTTGCCCTCCCCCCACACCCTCACTGTTGCTCTCCCCCCAACACAACCCTCACTGTTGCTCTCCCCCACACACCCTCACTGTTGCTCTCCCCCCCCCCACCCCCACACTGTTGCTCTCCCCCCCACACACCCTCACTGTTGCCCTCCCCCCACACCCTCACTGTTGCTCTCCCCCACACACACCCTCACTGTTGCTCTCCCCCCACACACCCTCACTGTTGCTCTCCCCCCCCACCCCCACACTGTTGCTCTCCCCCCCCCCCCACACACCCTCACTGTGCCCTCCCCCCCACACCCTCACTGTTGCTCTCCCCCCCCCACACACCCTCACTGTTGCTCTCCCCCCACACACACCCTCACTGTTGCTCTCCCCCCCCACACCCTCACACTGTTGCTCTCCCCCCCCACACACCCTCACTGTTGCTCTCCCCCACACACCCTCACTGTTGCTCTCCCCCCCACACCCTCACTGTTGCTCTCCCCCCCACACCCTCACTGTTGCTCTCCCCCCACACACCCTCACTGTTGCTCTCCCCCCACACACCCTCACTGTTGCTCTCCCCCCACACACCCTCACTGTTGCTCTCCCCCCACACACCCTCACTGTTGCTCTCCCCCCACACACCCTCACTGTTGCTCTCCCCCACACACCCTCACTGTTGCTCTCCCCCCACACACCCTCACTGTTGCTCTCCCCCCACACACCCTCACTGTTGCTCTCCCCCACACACCCTCACTGTTGCCTCCCCCCCACACCCTCACTGTTGCTCTCCCCCACACACCCTCACTGTTGCTCTCCCCCCACACCCTCACTGTTGCTCTCCCCCCACACACCCTCACTGTTGCTCTCCCCCCACACACCCTCACTGTTGCTCTCCCCCCACACCCTCACTGTTGCTCTCCCCCCACACACCCTCACTGTTGCTCTCCCCCCCACACACCCTCACTGTTGCTCTCCCCCCACACACCCTCACTGTTGCTCTCCCCCCACACCCTCACTGTTGCTCTCCCCCCCACACACCCTCACTGTTGCTCTCCCCCCCACACCCTCACTGTTGCTCTCCCCCCCACACCCTCACTGTTGCTCTCCCCCCACACCCTCACTGTTGCTCTCCCCCCACACCCTCACTGTTGCTCTCCCCCCCACACCCTCACTGTTGCTCTCCCCCCACACCCTCACTGTTGCTCTCCCCCCCACACCCTCACTGTTGCTCTCCCCCCCACACCCTCACTGTTGCTCTCCCCCCACACACCCTCACTGTTGCTCTCCCCCCCACACCCTCACTGTTGCTCTCCCCCCCACACCCTCACTGTTGCTCTCCCCCCCACACCCTCACTGTTGCTCTCCCCCCACACCCTCACTGTTGCTCTCCCCCCACACCCTCACTGTTGCTCTCCCCCCCACACCCTCACTGTTGCTCTCCCCCCCACACACCCTCACTGTTGCTCTCCCCCCACACCCTCACTGTTGCTCTCCCCCCACACCCTCACTGTTGCTCTCCCCCCCACACCCTCACTGTTGCTCTCCCCCCACACCCTCACTGTTGCTCTCCCCCCCACACCCTCACTGTTGCTCTCCCCCACACACCCTCACTGTTGCTCTCCCCCACACACCCTCACTGTTGCTCTCCCCCCCACACCCTCACTGTTGCTCTCCCCCCACACCCTCACTGTTGCTCTCCCCCCACACACCCTCACTGTTGCTCTCCCCCCCACACCCTCACTGTTGCTCTCCCCCCCACACCCTCACTGTTGCTCTCCCCCCACACACCCTCACTGTTGCTCTCCCCCCACACACCCTCACTGTTGCTCTCCCCCCCCACACCCTCACTGTTGCTCTCCCCCCCACACCCTCACTGTTGCTCTCCCCCCACACACCCTCACTGTTGCTCTCCCCCACACACCCTCACTGTTGCTCTCCCCCCACACACCCTCACTGTTGCTCTCCCCCCACACACCCTCACTGTTGCTCTCCCCCCACACACCCTCACTGTTGCTCTCCCCCCCACACCCTCACTGTTGCTCTCCCCCCACACCCTCACTGTTGCTCTCCCCCCACACCCTCACTGTTGCTCTCCCCCCACACACCCTCACTGTTGCTCTCCCCCCCCACACCCTCACTGTTGCTCTCCCCCCACACACCCTCACTGTTGCTCTCCCCCCACACACCCTCACTGTTGCTCTCCCCCCACACCCTCACTGTTGCTCTCCCCCACACACCCTCACTGTTGCTCTCCCCCACACACCCTCACTGTTGCTCTCCCCCCCACACACCCTCACTGTTGCTCTCCCCCCACACCCTCACTGTTGCTCTCCCCCCACACCCTCACTGTTGCTCTCCCCCCACACACCCTCACTGTTGCTCTCCCCCCACACACCCTCACTGTTGCTCTCCCCCCACACCCTCACTGTTGCTCTCCCCCCACACCCTCACTGTTGCTCTCCCCCCACACACCCTCACTGTTGCTCTCCCCCACACCCTCACTGTTGCTCTCCCCCACACACCCTCACTGTTGCTCTCCCCCCCACACCCTCACTGTTGCTCTCCCCCCCACACCCTCACTGTTGCTCTCCCCCCACACCCTCACTGTTGCTCTCCCCCCACACACCCTCACTGTTGCTCTCCCCCCCACACCCTCACTGTTGCTCTCCCCCCACACCCTCACTGTTGCTCTCCCCCCCACACCCTCACTGTTGCTCTCCCCCCCACACCCTCACTGTTGCTCTCCCCCCCACACCCTCACTGTTGCTCTCCCCCCACACACCCTCACTGTTGCTCTCCCCCCCACACACCCTCACTGTTGCTCTCCCCCCACACCCTCACTGTTGCTCTCCCCCCCACACCCTCACTGTTGCTCTCCCCCACACACCCTCACTGTTGCTCTCCCCCACACACCCTCACTGTTGCTCTCCCCCACACACCCTCACTGTTGCTCTCCCCCCACACCCTCACTGTTGCTCTCCCCCCACACCCTCACTGTTGCTCTCCCCCCCACACCCTCACTGTTGCTCTCCCCCCACACCCTCACTGTTGCTCTCCCCCCACACCCTCACTGTTGCTCTCCCCCCACACACCCTCACTGTTGCTCTCCCCCCACACCCTCACTGTTGCTCTCCCCCCACACACCCTCACTGTTGCTCTCCCCCACACACCCTCACTGTTGCTCTCCCCCCCACACCCTCACTGTTGCTCTCCCCCCACACACCCTCACTGTTGCTCTCCCCCCACACCCTCACTGTTGCTCTCCCCCACACCCTCACTGTTGCTCCCCCCCCAGACCCTCACTGTTGCTCTCCCCCCACACACCCTCACTGTTGCTCTCCCCCCCCACACACCCTCACTGTTGCTCTCCCCCACACCCTCACTGTTGCTCTCCCCCATCCCACACCCTCACTGTTGCTCTCCCCCACACACCCTCACTGTTGCTCTCCCCCACACACCCTCACTGTTGCTCTCCCCCACACATCCTCACTGTTGCTCTCCCCCACACCCTCACTGTTGCTCTCCCCCCACACCCTCACTGTTGCTCTCCCCCCACACCCTCACTGTTGCTCTTCCCTCACACCCTCACTGTTGCTCTCCCCCACACCCTCACTGTTGCTCTCCCCCCACACACCCTCACCGTTGCTCTCCCCCACACCCTCACTGTTGCTCTCCCCCCACACACCCTCACTGTTGCTCTCCCCCCCACACACCCTCACTGTTGCTCTCCCCCCACACACCCCCACTGTTGCTCTCCCCCCCACACCCTCACTGTTGCTCTCCCCCCACACCCTCACTGTTGCTCTCCCCCACACCCTCACTGTTGCTCTCCCCCCCACACACCCTCACTGTTGCTCTCCCCCCACACACCCTCACTGTTGCTCTCCCCCCACACCCTCACTGTTGCTCTCCCCCACACCCTCACTGTTGCTCTCCCCCCCACACCCTCACTGTTGCTCCCCCCCCAGACCCTCACTGTTGCTCTCCCCCCACACACCCTCACTGTTGCTCTCCCCCCCCCACACACCCTCACTGTTGCTCTCCCCCACACCCTCACTGTTGCTCTCCCCCACCCCACACCCTCACTGTTGCTCTCCCCCACACACCCTCACTGTTGCTCTCCCCCACACACCCTCACTGTTGCTCTCCCCCACACATCCTCACTGTTGCCCTCCCCCACACCCTCACTGTTGCTCTCCCCCCACACCCTCACTGTTGCTCTCCCCCCACACCCTCACTGTTGCTCTTCCCTCACACCCTCACTGTTGCTCTCCCCCACACCCTCACTGTTGCTCTCCCCCCACACACCCTCACCGTTGCTCTCCCCCACACCCTCACTGTTGCTCTCCCCCCACACACCCTCACTGTTGCTCTCCCCCACACCTTCACTGTTGCTCTCTCCCACACACCCTCACTGTTGCTCTCCCCCCACACACCCTCACTGTTGCTCTCCCCCCCACACACCCTCACTGTTGCTCTCCCCCCACACCCTCCCTGTTGCTCTCCCCCCCACACACCAGTAGTGGGAAAAGGCACTACGAAGGACCGTTTTTCTTTTTCCAGCGGTCCTTCGTAGGGCCATGGGTTTTTCTATGTTTATCCCCAACGGTCCTCCGTAGGGCCTAGTCCATTTCGTTACCCCGGCGAACAAGTCAAAGTTTTTTATCAACGGTCCTTCGTAGGGCCATGGGTTTTTTCCATATTTTACCCAACGGTCCCTCATAGTCTCCTAATATTTTCATTCATTTTATTGTCCCCTCCCGAATGTCATATATAATTTTCCAACTGTTATATTAAAAGGTTCGCTCCTAGGCCCCAGCCATTTTGTTTCAAGGGGATTAAAAGGTCCCTCGTAGTCACACATGTTTTTCGTTACCCCAGTGACCCATGCACAGGCATCGGTCAATGACGTCATCAGCTAGCCAGTCTTCATCTTCCCTGAATAAGTCCGTTTTCTGTTATAGTGTATTTATTCCCATTTTCAATATTTATAGTAAAGGGGGATTAAAAGGCCGCCTTCTGTCAAGCCTAATGTACAATGACGTCATCCATTATAAGCTCGTTTTTCTCAATAAGGTATTTCCATACTATTGCCCATTTTTCTAGGATCATTTCAGAGCTAAGATTTCAAATTAACACGAGAAATGAGTTCAGCTCTGTCACCAAAGGAGTATTTGCCCAGGTCTTTTTCCTAAATCTAAAACTTATTCCAATTTATACCGATTGTTTCGTGTTCAATCTCGTGTTTATAGCCTATTAATATCCCCCTTTATCATGTCCATTCTTTAACACCTCTATCATGTCACCCCTATTTCTTCTTCGTCTATCTAGAGAATGTAATTTAAGCTTTGTCCATCTTTCTTCAAGGATCGTTTATTGAGCATAGGGCAAATAAAATTGAAAACCCACTATCATCCATTTGCATGAAAACAGTCCCCTGCCAGGCGTGGTGACTTCAATGCGATTTCAGTACTAATCCAATAGAGGATATGTTGAGGATAGGTTGAGGATGGTTGAATTATGTGAAAAAAAAAATGCTACAAGTATGATGCAATATTGAACCAAGATTCGTGTATCAGAGGTTAGGCCCAGGGAGGTTGGGTTGATGCATAAACAACACCTTCCTCCCATATATACAATAAATTTGAAGTTAGATAAAGGGAGGTTAGGCCCAGGACGGCAGGGTTGATGCACAAATAACACAGTCCTCCCATATTTATGATAAATTTGAAGTTTGATAAATGGAGGTTAGGTCAAGGACGGTTGGGTTGATGCACAAACAACACGTTCCTTCCATATTTACGATAAATTTGAAGTTAGATGAAGGGAGGTTAGGTCCAGGACGGTTGGGTTGATGTGTAAAAACAAAACACATACCCAACACTATATCTACAATATTGAACACAGTTCCAAGTTTTAAAGGAGAGGGGGCTGTTAGGTCCATATCCAAAACATCACTTTTCTATGAATATGGTTACACTGTTCAACAAAGAACCTAGCAGGTTAGGCACAGTGTGGATAGGATCATATCCAAAACTTCAGTTTTCGAAGAAAAATAGATAAAATATTCAACAAAGCTCCAAGACTCTTGCAGGTTAGGCACGGGCATTTAGGTTCATATCTAAAAATCATCACTTCTCTGAGTATATGTCGTATCAGAGGTTAAGTCCAGGTTTAGATGGAATGGATGAAAATGTGGATAAAATAGGTTTTGGCTGTGCTATGATACACAACATTTAGGCATATTTGGTGGAAATTGTTTACAATTTGGTGGCCATAGCTTAAATTTTCCCAACTTAAATCAAATCTGCTAGGTCAGGGATAGGTAAGGCTATGTAGGGTAGGTTGGAATATGTGAAAACTTGGCTAATATGGTCTTTGGCTGAGCTATGCAACAAAACATTTTTGGTATATTGGGTAGAAATTGTCTTAAATTAGGTTGAATTTAGGTGAGTAAGCATAAATTTCACGAACTCTAATCAAATCTAGCTTGGGATATGCTAGGTCAGGTTAGGTAAGGCTGTGTAAGGTAAGATGGAATAGGTGAAAACTTGGGTGAAATGAACTTTGGCCATGCTAAGATACAAAACATTTGGGTATATTCGGTGGAAATTGGCATAAATTAGGTATAATTTAGGTGGGAAAGGCATAAATTTTGCCAACTATAATCAAATCTGACTTTAGATATGTCAGGAGGGGCTGGGTAGGGTTGTCTAGGGCAGGTTGGAATAGGCGAAAACTCAGCTAAAATGAACTTTGGCCATGCTAAGATACAAAACATTTGGGTATATTCGGTGGAAATTGGCTTAAATTAGCTTAAATTTAGGTGGGAAAGGCATAAATTTTGCCAACTATAATCAAATCTGACTTTGGATATGCCAGGAGAGGCTGGGTAGGGTTGTCTCGGGCAGGTTGGAATAGGTGAAAACTCAGCTAAAATGAGCTTTGGTCGTACTATGTTCCAAAACATTTTTGGGTATATTTGGTGGAAATTGTCTTAAATTAGGTCAAATTTATATGGGATAACTTAAATTTTGCCGACTTTAACCAAAATCTAGGTTTGGATATGCTAGGATAGGTTAGGTAAGGTTGCGTAGGGTAGGATGGAATAGGAGAAAATGTAGGTAAAAAAATGGGCTTTGGCAGTGCTGTGATACACAACATTTGGATATATATGGTGGGAATTGCCTTAAATTAGATCGAATTTAGGTGGGATAGCTTAAATTTCGCAGACTTTAACAAAATCTAGGTTTGGATATGGTAGGATAGGTTAGGTAAGGTTGCGTAGGGTAGGATGGAATAGGAGAAAATGTAGGTAAAAATGGGCTTTGGCATTGCTGTGATACGACACATTTGGGGATATTTGGTGGGAATTGCCTTAAATTAGGTGGAATTTATGTGGGATAGCTTAAATTTCGCAGACTTTAATCAAATCCAGGTTTGGATATGCTAGGATAGGTTAGGTGAGGTTGTGTAGGGTAAGATGGAATAGGAGAAAAATGTAGGTAAAAATGGGCTTTGGCGATGCTATGATACATAACATTTGGGTATATTTGGTGGAAATTGCCTTAAATTAGGTCATATTTAGGTGGCATAGCATAAATTTCGCCAACTTTAACCAAATCCAGGTTTGGATATGCCAGGTCAGGTTAGGTGAGGTCGTGTAGGGAAGGACACATATAATATCTTAGGGTAATGAACTAGCATGTTTATGAAATAGTGTAAATTTTCCTATTTGGGGTTCGAGCTATATGGCAGACTCATATAATGTATGGACAGAGGCGACATAGGCTTGTATGTGAGGATATGGGATGCTCATATTTAGTTAGTTTAGCTAGGTTGAATTTAGTCAAATTGGCGTAGTATAAGTATATTTTTGATAGATTTAGATGAATTTAAGTTTTAACAAGATGCATTTTGATAAGATATAGCAAATTTGTCTAAAATTATCATAGAAAATACTGACTTCACCTAACCCCACCTGCCCTAACATAACTAAGGCAAGAACAAATAAGTCTGTTAGATGGTTTGAATAAATACATAAATATGGGGGGTCTGATTGGAGAGGATGTAACAAGGAAGGTATTAATAAGACATAAAAACAGTGGACATATGTTAGATGAATAGTTTAGCACTAATAATGTTGATATCTTAATGGAAAAAGAATGTGTTATATATTGACCTCATCGGAAGTCATATGCACCATTTTTATATGTGAAATTCTGACTTTTGGGGAGTTGGTTAAACTCAGCATATTATAATTAATGTCCTAAATATACCCAGAAAAATATCATGCAAATTGTGTATTGTTTGACCTAGTTGGTTGTGTTTGTACATATATAGCACAATTAATATACTTGTGTATTAATTGTGCAGATTATGTATTTTGCATAAGTTGTATGATTATTGCAATTATGTATTGATTATATTTCTATAAATTGTGTATTGTTTTGTGCAAGTTGTATGTATTAATTGTATATGTTTTTGTATGTGTATTTGCGGAAATTGCTTAGTTGTGTATTTAATGAATATGTGCTAGTTATGTATTGCTCATATTTTGGTAAGTTGTGTATTGATTATATTTTTGAGCAAGTTGTGTAAATGTCGCAATTGTATTTGTGTAAATCGTGTATTTATGCTAGTTGTGTATTTTTCATATTTGGGGTAGTTATGTATTGTACGTATTTGTGCTAGATATGCATTTGTACAAGTTGTGTAATAATTATGAAAGATGTGTAATATTTGTATAAGTTGTGTAATAATTGCGCATGTTGTGTAATTGCATATGGACGAATTGTTTATTTATACCTTCGTGTATTGATTGTCATTGTGCAAGTTGAGTAATTATATAGCAAGTTTTCTTGTATTAATTGTGCAAAGATGTAAAATAATTACACAAACTGTGTAATAATTGTCCATGTTTTATAACAATTTTTGTGATAATAGTGCATTTATGCAAGTTGTGTTTTTAATTTGTTGAAGTGGAACTGGTGCAACTGTATTTGTGTGTGAAAATTGTGTATTTTGTGTAAGCTCTGTAATCTGATAAAATAGATCTTCATGGTGTAAGTGTATTTTGGTTTATGAGACAATGTGTGGGTATTTTGTGAAAATTATGTTTGTGAAATTGTGTAATTTTAGTGAAAGCGCATTTTTGATTATCTAAATGCATAAGCATTTTGATATATTTGCGCACAATACCGTGCTTTGTGTAAATGTCATACTTTGAGTGTCCATGCAATATTGTGTAAATGCTACATTTTCATGTCCAACTGACATATTTTTGCATGTAAATGTTGTATTTTTGTCTATAAATGACATATTTTTGTGTGATGGCATATTTTGAGTGTAAATAATATATTTTGTGCATAAATGGCATATTTGGTGTGTAGATGCTGTATTTTTTGTGTGCATGGCATAAATTGCATCTGATTAATGGGGAAATGGTGGCAAAAAACTAGGCTATTCTCTATGAATGTATAGGTTGTGGAGTATGAGTAGGTTTGTATGCTTGTATTTGCGACTGTTGGTTTAGAAACAAGTTACCTGATTTGCGTATTATTAACACAGCCACTAATCCGCTGTACTGCCAGATGTGTGGTAACTACCTGTGGATTATAGTAGAATATCTAGCTATAGGGTTTCATAATTGCTGTTGTGTATAAAACTAGAATAAGAGCTATTTATTAAAACTATTATTGTAAACTAATACTTTAAGTGGGATCCCTTGGTTGTTTTAAGCATAGGGTGGACATGAATGAGATTGGGTGGAAATATATAGGAGCTGCCTCGTATGGGCCAATAGGACCTCTGCAGTTACCTTTATTCTTATGTTCAGCTCACCTGCTATGCTGCCAGATGTACGATTCTGCTTAAATTGTAGTACGACATTTGGGCTTCTGTTATACTTTTGAACTTATCACTGAATAATGATTACAGTTGTGGATGACTAAAATGTATATTCTTAGTCCTCTGATTCTTAAACCTCTGATTACGTTAGGTGGGGATGGATAGTCTAGTCATTTTGTATTAATAACATCAAATACACATGCCAGTAGGACGCCAAAGGTCGCATTGGTTATCTGGTGACGTCATACATAGTTGACCAGTCAGGTGCTGTAATACCTTGACACCTATATGCTAATGGCCAGCAATACCTTATCCCTATACCTGAGGTCGCTTTTTGTGATGTCACTAAACAACAACAACAACTGGTCTGTAGAATGTATTTGTTTGTTATATATAATAAGTTAGGTTAGGTTAGGATGGTTTGATAGGGTTTATGAATATCAGAAAATATGAGCAATGAGCGAAAATACGAGCCATTGTAGCTGAATATCAACTCTGGTGAACAACAGACTACAGTTGAGGTATTAAGCCAGATTAAGAGTTCACACTTATGTGTGAACCTCCTGGGATCCGCATTTACCGCGTTGGCGCCTCGCACCGCATTAGGAATGATGACGTCAGAAAAGCAGGTAATTGCAGAAGGCCTTATTTAAAAAACATGAGAGGCTTTGCTTTTACTGAATGAGTATTTTTGATCTGTTATATGCTACAGTAAGGTGTGGGAGGTATGTTTTGAGCGAATGTGAGATGCGCATATATATATATATTTATGCGTTTATGCAGTAATATTGGATTACTACTGAAATTGCATTGAAGTCACCATGCCTGGCAGGGGACTGTTAGTTTATACAGTAATATTGGATTAGTACTGAAATCGCATTGAAGTCACCACTCCTGGCAGGGGACTGTTTTCATGCAAATGGATGATAGTGGGTTTTCAATTTTATTTGCCCTATGCTCAATAAACGATCCTTGAAGAAAGATGGACAAAGCTTAAATTACATTCTCTAGATAGACGAAGAAGAAATAGGGGTGACATGATAGAGGTGTTAAAGAATGGACATGATAATGGGGGATATTAATAGGCTATAAACACGAGATAGAACACGAAACAATGGGTATAAATTGGAATAAGTTTTAGATTTAGGAAAAAGACCTGGGGCCGGATTCAGGAAGGTACTTACGAAGGTTTTTCCTCTTAGCTAAGAGCGTTTTCCGTCTTAGCGCCTTCGTGGCGGCTACGTCCGTATTCAATTAACTACCCTAAGTGGAAAAACCTTCATAAGTTCATTCCTGGATTTAAGTGTGGTTTCGACCACTCGTAGCTTTATGTAAACTGGATATAAGTCATTTTTTCTCTACTACATAACACTGGGATCGATTTATGATATTGGAACATGACCCAAATATTATAGCTGGTGAATCTAATGAAGTGGAGTCCTTCGTGTTAGTTATATATGCATTCTCTGCTTGAAACTTGAAGTAAATATGTGTTTGATGATAGTAGAATTAGTTTTATAATAGCAAGATATTACCCCAGTAGTTATTAAGTAAATAAACACTGGTGAACATGAAATATGAGGGAAGGTGATGAGCCCTGCCTGATGGGATCATTTACTATCACCAAATGCCCCTGTTCACCTAGTAGTAAGGGTGTACCTTAGCTATACATACCCATTTCTAATCTATTAAGTTTGGTTTTATTTTGAAATTAAATCTGGGTGAGACATAAAATAAAAATATGCTGCACAAATGATGTTAGGTAAGGAAAAGGGTAAAAATGTCAAAAACTTTATTCATTGAATACTTAAAGCTATAATTTGGGTGTGGAACAAGTAATTATCAAAAGAAGGCACCATGCCGGGAAGACTATGTAGCAGTGAGGTTGGCAGCTACTTATTTCAGAAATGCTTATTTTATTTACCTTATAAGCTGAGGCAACTTATTTTATTTGAGGAATACTCAGCTGATTCCTCTACATTTAGCATGGAACAAATTTGTGTCCAAGACCTCTTCCTGTTACTCAATTTGGCTGTGTGTAACCAAACTAGAAGTGCTCTACAAATCAAGGGACCCAGAATGTGGAATGACCTCCCGAATCATGTCAAAGGCTGTACCTCTCTCAACCAGTTCAAGAGTTAAGTACTGCCTAATTAACTCCATGTAACCTAACTTACCTCCTAAATGTCAACCCATGTCTTGCTATTTTTTAAACAACGCTGTTCACCAACATGTGCAATTGCTGATTTATGCTATGTTAACCCCCTTTTTGTATTTTTTATTCCTTCTTTCAACACAATTTATACCTAATCCCGATTACTATTAAGTTTTAGTCTGTGTTTTTTTCCCCCCACACCTTGCCCGAAATGCTATGAGTATTAGTGGCTTTAGGTATTGTATGTACTAGCTCTGCCTATAAATCCAACATTATGTTTGTAAATCAACTGTATGTACTTTTCCTGAATAAAATGTATTTATTATTTATTTTTTAATCAGTAAGTATTAAAAGAAGGCACCAAGCTGGGAAGGCTATGTAGCACCATTGTGTGTAACAATAAACCAAATTTTTTTTAACAAATAATGCACCTGTATGGGAAAACAAATCCTGTCAGCTGTAAAAATATTGATGCAGTTATTTAAATGAAAAATATAATGAAAGAAATATTACTGGTTTATTTTTATCCTATCTTTTTCTACTGTACAGTATATCCAAGGAAGTGAAAAATTGAGACATAATGCACAATTTAATGAATGATTAGCATGGATTAGCAGTTCAAAAGAAATATGACTTGTATTACATATCAACATGAGATCTTAATGATCCATGGTCAACATGATTTAATAAGGATAATACAGTACTGTATTTGTAATAATACAAACTATAATTTAAAATCTTTATTACTGATTTTTTTTATTAAGAAGATTAGGTATACACAGCAATGTGCTGCTACCCTATTCTATATGGAATATTACACAGTGTAGATAAAAAACTAGCTATAAGTTTATCTAATACTCCCATCTCACAGGATGGTTAGACATACTGTACATGGAATCAATTTAGAAAATACCAGCCTCAATACAAAAAACAAATCAACTCTGACTAAACAAATCTAAGCAATTTTCACAAGAGGTAAGCACTGAATCATGGAAACATTATATTATAATTACTCTTACCAGTTTCTACAAAACTCCTCTCAAACAATGTATTTTTAAACATGTTTAGGTATACACAGCAATGTGCTGCTTCCCTATTCTGTATAAAGGACCACACAGTGTAGATCAAAAACCAGCTACAAGCTCACCCAACATCCTCACCTCACAGGATGGCCAGTCATACATGGAATTAGGAGAGAACAAAATACTTAATGCTGATCTATTAGCCTCCACTGGCAAAATCTGGGTGCAGCACAAGAATATCTTCCAATATTCCTGAGTGTATGAAGTAATTACAGAGCTCAAAATACCTCATACCATTTGGTATGAAGTCACTGATAACAGGACAATCACAGATATAGTGTTGGAGAGTATGTTCTCTCAAGTAGGACTGAAAACAGATGTTTTTTTTTCCACCAAGAGGGCTATAAACCCATGGAACCGTCTACCCGCTGAAGCCGTAAATGCCAAATTCCAGCTAAAAAATATCATTAAGACAATTGGCGGGCCCTTTAACAAGCCGCCGGCTTTCTGTCCTCTTCGAGGTCACTAGATAGTTAGTGGCCCTTGGGTAAATTCAGTAAATATATACAATAATTGTCAGCGCATCTTCCGAGCAACAAGGACAGCTACACAGTATCTCTTAGAATTACGTAGGTAAACAACAAATGTAACATATTTGTTTACTACAATGTCGGTGCTGGATGTAGAAGTTGAAAAAACAATGTTTTACTTCGAAATATACTAATTTTATAAGAAAATTCGACGTAAATAGGAGGCAGTAGAGCTCCGATAAGCCAGCGCTAAATCTTCAATATGAAGAATGTTGCTGCTCTCTGATTGGCCAAACGAAACACAGTAGTGACCTCTATCGGCACGCAGGTGAACCAACAATTTTCTTCCTAAGTATACCTTATTGAATCGCACCTAAGCATCTTCTTAGGGCGCACTTAGGAACCTTCGTAGCAAACCCACTTACGAAGAAATACACAGAGCTTCCTGAATCTAGGTCCTGGGCAAATACTCCTTTGGTGACAGAGCTGAACTCATTTCTCGTGTTAATTTGAAATCTTAGCTTTGAAATGATCCTAGAAAAATGGGCAACAGTATGGAAATACCGTATTGAGAAAAACGAGCTTATAATGGATGACGTCATTGTACATTAGGCTTGACAGAAGGCGGCCTTTTAATCCCCCTTTACTATAAATATTGAAAATGGGAATAAATAGACTATAACAGAAAACGGACTTTTTCAGGGAATATGAAGACTGGCTAGCTGATGACGTCATTGACCGATGTCTGTGCATGAGTCACTGGGGTAACGAAAAACATGTGTGACTACGAGGGACCTTTTAATCCCCTTGAAACAAAATGGCTGGGGCCTAGGAGCGAACCTTTTAATATAACAGTTGGAAAATTATATATGACATTCGGGAGGGGACAATAAAATGAATGAAAATATTAGGAGACTATGAGGGACCGTTGGGTAAAATATGGAAAAAACCCATGGCCCTACGAAGGACCGTTGATAAAAAACTTTGACTTGTTCGCCGGGGTAACGAAATGGACTAGGCCCTACGGAGGACCGTTGGGGATAAACATAGAAAAACCCATGGCCCTACGAAGGACCGCTGGAAAAAGCAAAACGGTCCTTCGTAGTGCCTTTTCCCACTACTCACACCCTCACTGTTGCTCTCCCCCCACACCCTCACTGTTGCTCTCCCCCACACACCCTCACTGTTGCTCTCCCCCACACACCCTCACTGTTGCTCTCCCCTCACACCCTCACTGTTGCTCTCCCCCCCCCCACACACCCTCACTCTTGCTCTCCCCCCAAACACCCTCACTGTTGCTCTCCCCCCACACTTTCACTGTTGCCCTCCCCCACACCCTCACTGTTGTTCTCCCCCACACACCCTCACTGTTGCTCTCCTCCCCCACACACCCTCACTGTTGCTCTCCCCCACACCCTCACTGTTGCTCTCCCCCCACACACCCTCACTGTTGCTCTCCCCCACACCCTCACTTTTGCTCTCCCCCCCCACACCCTCACTGTTGCTCTCCCCCCACACCCTCACTGTTGCTCTCCTCCCACACACCCTCACTCTTGCTCTCCCCCCCACACACCCTCACTGTTGCTCTCCCCCCACACCCTCACTGTTGCTCTCCCCCCCACACACCCTCACTGTTGCTCTCCCCCACACCCTCACTGTTGCTCTCCCCCCCACACACCCTCACTGTTGCTCTCTCCCCACACACCCTCACTGTTGCTCTCCCCCCACACCCTCACTGTTGCTCTCCCCCCACACACCCTCACTGTTGCTCTCCCCCACACACCCTCACTGTTGCTCTCCCCCACACACCCTCACTGTTGCTCTCCCCCCCACACCCTCACTGTTGCTCTCCCCCCACACACCCTCACTGTTGCTCTCCCCCCCACACACCCTCACTGTTGCTCTCCCCCCACACACCCCCACTGTTGCTCTCCCCCCCACACCCTCACTGTTGCTCTCCCCCCACACCCTCACTGTTGCTCTCCCCCACACCCTCACTGTTGCTCTCCCCCCCACACACCCTCACTGTTGCTCTCCCCCCACACACCCTCACTGTTGCTCTCCCCCCACACCCTCACTGTTGCTCTCCCCCACACCCTCACTGTTGCTCTCCCCCCCACACCCTCACTGTTGCTCCCCCCCCAGACCCTCACTGTTGCTCTCCCCCCACACACCCTCACTGTTGCTCTCCCCCCCCCACACACCCTCACTGTTGCTCTCCCCCACACCCTCACTGTTGCTCTCCCCCACCCCACACCCTCACTGTTGCTCTCCCCCACACACCCTCACTGTTGCTCTCCCCCACACACCCTCACTGTTGCTCTCCCCCACACATCCTCACTGTTGCCCTCCCCCACACCCTCACTGTTGCTCTCCCCCCACACCCTCACTGTTGCTCTCCCCCCACACCCTCACTGTTGCTCTTCCCTCACACCCTCACTGTTGCTCTCCCCCACACCCTCACTGTTGCTCTCCCCCCACACACCCTCACCGTTGCTCTCCCCCACACCCTCACTGTTGCTCTCCCCCCACACACCCTCACTGTTGCTCTCCCCCACACCTTCACTGTTGCTCTCTCCCACACACCCTCACTGTTGCTCTCCCCCCACACACCCTCACTGTTGCTCTCCCCCCCACACACCCTCACTGTTGCTCTCCCCCCACACCCTCCCTGTTGCTCTCCCCCCCACACACCAGTAGTGGGAAAAGGCACTACGAAGGACCGTTTTTCTTTTTCCAGCGGTCCTTCGTAGGGCCATGGGTTTTTCTATGTTTATCCCCAACGGTCCTCCGTAGGGCCTAGTCCATTTCGTTACCCCGGCGAACAAGTCAAAGTTTTTTATCAACGGTCCTTCGTAGGGCCATGGGTTTTTTCCATATTTTACCCAACGGTCCCTCATAGTCTCCTAATATTTTCATTCATTTTATTGTCCCCTCCCGAATGTCATATATAATTTTCCAACTGTTATATTAAAAGGTTCGCTCCTAGGCCCCAGCCATTTTGTTTCAAGGGGATTAAAAGGTCCCTCGTAGTCACACATGTTTTTCGTTACCCCAGTGACCCATGCACAGGCATCGGTCAATGACGTCATCAGCTAGCCAGTCTTCATCTTCCCTGAATAAGTCCGTTTTCTGTTATAGTGTATTTATTCCCATTTTCAATATTTATAGTAAAGGGGGATTAAAAGGCCGCCTTCTGTCAAGCCTAATGTACAATGACGTCATCCATTATAAGCTCGTTTTTCTCAATAAGGTATTTCCATACTATTGCCCATTTTTCTAGGATCATTTCAGAGCTAAGATTTCAAATTAACACGAGAAATGAGTTCAGCTCTGTCACCAAAGGAGTATTTGCCCAGGTCTTTTTCCTAAATCTAAAACTTATTCCAATTTATACCGATTGTTTCGTTTTCAATCTCGTGTTTATAGCCTATTAATATCCCCCTTTATCATGTCCATTCTTTAACACCTCTATCATGTCACCCCTATTTCTTCTTCGTCTATCTAGAGAATGTAATTTAAGCTTTGTCCATCTTTCTTCAAGGATCGTTTATTGAGCATAGGGCAAATAAAATTGAAAACCCACTATCATCCATTTGCATGAAAACAGTCCCCTGCCAGGCGTGGTGACTTCAATGCGATTTCAGTACTAATCCAATAGAGGATATGTTGAGGATAGGTTGAGGATAGTTGAATTATGTGAAAAAAAAATGCTACAAGTATGATGCAATATTGAACCAAGATTCGTGTATCAGAGGTTAGGCCCAGGGAGGTTGGGTTGATGCATAAACAACACCTTCCTCCCATATATACAATAAATTTGAAGTTAGATAAAGGGAGGTTAGGCCCAGGACGGCAGGGTTGATGCACAAATAACACAGTCCTCCCATATTTATGATAAATTTGAAGTTTGATAAATGGAGGTTAGGTCAAGGACGGTTGGGCTGATGCACAAACAACACGTTCCTTCCATATTTACGATAAATTTGAAGTTAGATGAAGGGAGGTTAGGTCCAGGACGGTTGGGTTGATGTGTAAAAACAAAACACATACCCAACACTATATCTACAATATTGAACACAGTTCCAAGTTTTAAAGGAGAGGGGGCTGTTAGGTCCATATCCAAAACATCACTTTTCTATGAATATGGTTACACTGTTCAACAAAGAACCTAGCAGGTTAGGCACAGTGTGGATAGGATCATATCCAAAACTTCAGTTTTCGAAGAAAAATAGATAAAATATTCAACAAAGCTCCAAGACTCTTGCAGGTTAGGCACGGGCATTTAGGTTCATATCTAAAAATCATCACTTCTCTGAGTATATGTCGTATCAGAGGTTAAGTCCAGGTTTAGATGGAATGGGTGAAAATGTGGATAAAATAGGTTTTGGCTGTGCTATGATACACAACATTTAGGCATATTTGGTGGAAATTGTTTACAATTTGGTGGCCATAGCTTAAATTTTCCCAACTTAAATCAAATCTGCTAGGTCAGGGATAGGTAAGGCTATGTAGGGTAGGTTGGAATATGTGAAAACTTGGCTAATATGGTCTTTGGCTGAGCTATGCAACAAAACATTTTTGGTATATTGGGTAGAAATTGTCTTAAATTAGGTTGAATTTAGGTGAGTAAGCATAAATTTCACGAACTCTAATCAAATCTAGCTTGGGATATGCTAGGTCAGGTTAGGTAAGGCTGTGTAAGGTAAGATGGAATAGGTGAAAACTTGGGTGAAATGAACTTTGGCCATGCTAAGATACAAAACATTTGGGTATATTCGGTGGAAATTGGCATAAATTAGGTATAATTTAGGTGGGAAAGGCATAAATTTTGCCAACTATAATCAAATCTGACTTTAGATATGTCAGGAGGGGCTGGGTAGGGTTGTCTAGGGCAGGTTGGAATAGGCGAAAACTCAGCTAAAATGAACTTTGGCCATGCTAAGATACAAAACATTTGGGTATATTCGGTGGAAATTGGCTTAAATTAGCTTAAATTTAGGTGGGAAAGGCATAAATTTTGCCAACTATAATCAAATCTGACTTTGGATATGCCAGGAGAGGCTGGGTAGGGTTGTCTCGGGCAGGTTGGAATAGGTGAAAACTCAGCTAAAATGAGCTTTGGTCGTACTATGTTCCAAAACATTTTTGGGTATATTTGGTGGAAATTGTCTTAAATTAGGTCAAATTTATATGGGATAACTTAAATTTTGCCGACTTTAACCAAAATCTAGGTTTGGATATGCTAGGATAGGTTAGGTAAGGTTGCGTAGGGTAGGATGGAATAGGAGAAAATGTAGGTAAAAAAATGGGCTTTGGCAGTGCTGTGATACACAACATTTGGATATATATGGTGGGAATTGCCTTAAATTAGATCGAATTTAGGTGGGATAGCTTAAATTTCGCAGACTTTAACAAAATCTAGGTTTGGATATGGTAGGATAGGTTAGGTAAGGTTGCGTAGGGTAGGATGGAATAGGAGAAAATGTAGGTAAAAATGGGCTTTGGCATTGCTGTGATACGACACATTTGGGGATATTTGGTGGGAATTGCCTTAAATTAGGTGGAATTTATGTGGGATAGCTTAAATTTCGCAGACTTTAATCAAATCCAGGTTTGGATATGCTAGGATAGGTTAGGTGAGGTTGTGTAGGGTAAGATGGAATAGGAGAAAAATGTAGGTAAAAATGGGCTTTGGCGATGCTATGATACATAACATTTGGGTATATTTGGTGGAAATTGCCTTAAATTAGGTCATATTTAGGTGGCATAGCATAAATTTCGCCAACTTTAACCAAATCCAGGTTTGGATATGCCAGGTCAGGTTAGGTGAGGTCGTGTAGGGAAGGACACATATAATATCTTAGGGTAATGAACTAGCATGTTTATGAAATAGTGTAAATTTTCCTATTTGGGGTTCGAGCTATATGGCAGACTCATATAATGTATGGACAGAGGCGACATAGGCTTGTATGTGAGGATATGGGATGCTCATATTTAGTTAGTTTAGCTAGGTTGAATTTAGTCAAATTGGCGTAGTATAAGTATATTTTTGATAGATTTAGATGAATTTAAGTTTTAACAAGATGCATTTTGATAAGATATAGCAAATTTGTCTAAAATTATCATAGAAAATACTGACTTCACCTAACCCCACCTGCCCTAACATAACTAAGGCAAGAACAAATAAGTCTGTTAGATGGTTTGAATAAATACATAAATATGGGGGGTCTGATTGGAGAGGATGTAACAAGGAAGGTATTAATAAGACATAAAAACAGTGGACATATGTTAGATGAATAGTTTAGCACTAATAATGTTGATATCTTAATGGAAAAAGAATGTGTTATATATTGACCTCATCGGAAGTCATATGCACCATTTTTATATGTGAAATTCTGACTTTTGGGGAGTTGGTTAAACTCAGCATATTATAATTAATGTCCTAAATATACCCAGAAAAATATCATGCAAATTGTGTATTGTTTGACCTAGTTGGTTGTGTTTGTACATATATAGCACAATTAATATACTTGTGTATTAATTGTGCAGATTATGTATTTTGCATAAGTTGTATGATTATTGCAATTATGTATTGATTATATTTCTATAAATTGTGTATTGTTTTGTGCAAGTTGTATGTATTAATTGTATATGTTTTTGTATGTGTATTTGCGGAAATTGCTTAGTTGTGTATTTAATGAATATGTGCTAGTTATGTATTGCTCATATTTTGGTAAGTTGTGTATTGATTATATTTTTGAGCAAGTTGTGTAAATGTCGCAATTGTATTTGTGTAAATCGTGTATTTATGCTAGTTGTGTATTTTTCATATTTGGGGTAGTTATGTATTGTACGTATTTGTGCTAGATATGCATTTGTACAAGTTGTGTAATAATTATGAAAGATGTGTAATATTTGTATAAGTTGTGTAATAATTGCGCATGTTGTGTAATTGCATATGGACGAATTGTTTATTTATACCTTCGTGTATTGATTGTCATTGTGCAAGTTGAGTAATTATATAGCAAGTTTTCTTGTATTAATTGTGCAAAGATGTAAAATAATTACACAAACTGTGTAATAATTGTCCATGTTTTATAACAATTTTTGTGATAATAGTGCATTTATGCAAGTTGTGTTTTTAATTTGTTGAAGTGGAACTGGTGCAACTGTATTTGTGTGTGAAAATTGTGTATTTTGTGTAAGCTCTGTAATCTGATAAAATAGATCTTCATGGTGTAAGTGTATTTTGGTTTATGAGACAATGTGTGGGTATTTTGTGAAAATTATGTTTGTGAAATTGTGTAATTTTAGTGAAAGCGCATTTTTGATTATCTAAATGCATAAGCATTTTGATATATTTGCGCACAATACCGTGCTTTGTGTAAATGTCATACTCTGAGTGTCCATGCAATATTGTGTAAATGCTACATTTTCATGTCCAACTGACATATTTTTGCATGTAAATGTTGTATTTTTGTCTATAAATGACATATTTTTGTGTGATGGCATATTTTGAGTGTAAATAATATATTTTGTGCATAAATGGCATATTTGGTGTGTAGATGCTGTATTTTTTGTGTGCATGGCATAAATTGCATCTGATTAATGGGGAAATGGTGGCAAAAAACTAGGCTATTCTCTATGAATGTATAGGTTGTGGAGTATGAGTAGGTTTGTATGCTTGTATTTGCGACTGTTGGCTTAGAAACAAGTTACCTGATTTGCGTATTATTAACACAGCCACTAATCCGCTGTACTGCCAGATGTGTGGTAACTACCTGTGGATTATAGTAGAATATCTAGCTATAGGGTTTCATAATTGCTGTTGTGTATAAAACTAGAATAAGAGCTATTTATTAAAACTATTATTGTAAACTAATACTTTAAGTGGGATCCCTTGGTTGTTTTAAGCATAGGGTGGACATGAATGAGATTGGGTGGAAATATATAGGAGCTGCCTCGTATGGGCCAATAGGACCTCTGCAGTTACCTTTATTCTTATGTTCAGCTCACCTGCTATGCTGCCAGATGTACGATTCTGCTTAAATTGTAGTACGACATTTGGGCTTCTGTTATACTTTTGAACTTATCACTGAATAATGATTACAGTTGTGGATGACTAAAATGTATATTCTTAGTCCTCTGATTCTTAAACCTCTGATTACGTTAGGTGGGGATGGATAGTCTAGTCATTTTGTATTAATAACATCAAATACACATGCCAGTAGGACGCCAAAGGTCGCATTGGTTATCTGGTGACGTCATACATAGTTGACCAGTCAGGTGCTGTAATACCTTGACACCTATATGCTAATGGCCAGCAATACCTTATCCCTATACCTGAGGTCGCTTTTTGTGATGTCACTAAACAACAACAACAACTGGTCTGTAGAATGTATTTGTTTGTTATATATAATAAGTTAGGTTAGGTTAGGATGGTTTGATAGGGTTTATGAATATCAGAAAATATGAGCAATGAGCGAAAATACGAGCCATTGTAGCTGAATATCAACTCTGGTGAACAACAGACTACAGTTGAGGTATTAAGCCAGATTAAGAGTTCACACTTATGTGTGAACCTCCTGGGATCCGCATTTACCGCGTTGGCGCCTCGCACCGCATTAGGAATGATGACGTCAGAAAAGCAGGTAATTGCAGAAGGCCTTATTTAAAAAACATGAGAGGCTTTGCTTTTACTGAATGAGTATTTTTGATCTGTTATATGCTACAGTAAGGTGTGGGAGGTATGTTTTGAGCGAATGTGAGATGCGCATATATATATATATTTATGCGTTTATGCAGTAATATTGGATTACTACTGAAATTGCATTGAAGTCACCATGCCTGGCAGGGGACTGTTAGTTTATACAGTAATATTGGATTAGTACTGAAATCGCATTGAAGTCACCACTCCTGGCAGGGGACTGTTTTCATGCAAATGGATGATAGTGGGTTTTCAATTTTATTTGCCCTATGCTCAATAAACGATCCTTGAAGAAAGATGGACAAAGCTTAAATTACATTCTCTAGATAGACGAAGAAGAAATAGGGGTGACATGATAGAGGTGTTAAAGAATGGACATGATAATGGGGGATATTAATAGGCTATAAACACGAGATAGAACACGAAACAATGGGTATAAATTGGAATAAGTTTTAGATTTAGGAAAAAGACCTGGGGCCGGATTCAGGAAGGTACTTACGAAGGTTTTTCCTCTTAGCTAAGAGCGTTTTCCGTCTTAGCGCCTTCGTGGCGGCTACGTCCGTATTCAATTAACTACCCTAAGTGGAAAAACCTTCATAAGTTCATTCCTGGATTTAAGTGTGGTTTCGACCACTCGTAGCTTTATGTAAACTGGATATAAGTCATTTTTTCTCTACTACATAACACTGGGATCGATTTATGATATTGGAACATGACCCAAATATTATAGCTGGTGAATCTAATGAAGTGGAGTCCTTCGTGTTAGTTATATATGCATTCTCTGCTTGAAACTTGAAGTAAATATGTGTTTGATGATAGTAGAATTAGTTTTATAATAGCAAGATATTACCCCAGTAGTTATTAAGTAAATAAACACTGGTGAACATGAAATATGAGGGAAGGTGATGAGCCCTGCCTGATGGGATCATTTACTATCACCAAATGCCCCTGTTCACCTAGTAGTAAGGGTGTACCTTAGCTATACATACCCATTTCTAATCTATTAAGTTTGGTTTTATTTTGAAATTAAATCTGGGTGAGACATAAAATAAAAATATGCTGCACAAATGATGTTAGGTAAGGAAAAGGGTAAAAATGTCAAAAACTTTATTCATTGAATACTTAAAGCTATAATTTGGGTGTGGAACAAGTAATTATCAAAAGAAGGCACCATGCCGGGAAGACTATGTAGCAGTGAGGTTGGCAGCTACTTATTTCAGAAATGCTTATTTTATTTACCTTATAAGCTGAGGCAACTTATTTTATTTGAGGAATACTCAGCTGATTCCTCTACATTTAGCATGGAACAAATTTGTGTCCAAGACCTCTTCCTGTTACTCAATTTGGCTGTGTGTAACCAAACTAGAAGTGCTCTACAAATCAAGGGACCCAGAATGTGGAATGACCTCCCGAATCATGTCAAAGGCTGTACCTCTCTCAACCAGTTCAAGAGTTAAGTACTGCCTAATTAACTCCATGTAACCTAACTTACCTCCTAAATGTCAACCCATGTCTTGCTATTTTTTAAACAACGCTGTTCACCAACATGTGCAATTGCTGATTTATGCTATGTTAACCCCCTTTTTGTATTTTTTATTCCTTCTTTCAACACAATTTATACCTAATCCCGATTACTATTAAGTTTTAGTCTGTGTTTTTTTCCCCCCACACCTTGCCCGAAATGCTATGAGTATTAGTGGCTTTAGGTATTGTATGTACTAGCTCTGCCTATAAATCCAACATTATGTTTGTAAATCAACTGTATGTACTTTTCCTGAATAAAATGTATTTATTATTTATTTTTTAATCAGTAAGTATTAAAAGAAGGCACCAAGCTGGGAAGGCTATGTAGCACCATTGTGTGTAACAATAAACCAAATTTTTTTTAACAAATAATGCACCTGTATGGGAAAACAAATCCTGTCAGCTGTAAAAATATTGATGCAGTTATTTAAATGAAAAATATAATGAAAGAAATATTACTGGTTTATTTTTATCCTATCTTTTTCTACTGTACAGTATATCCAAGGAAGTGAAAAATTGAGACATAATGCACAATTTAATGAATGATTAGCATGGATTAGCAGTTCAAAAGAAATATGACTTGTATTACATATCAACATGAGATCTTAATGATCCATGGTCAACATGATTTAATAAGGATAATACAGTACTGTATTTGTAATAATACAAACTATAATTTAAAATCTTTATTACTGATTTTTTTTATTAAGAAGATTAGGTATACACAGCAATGTGCTGCTACCCTATTCTATATGGAATATTACACAGTGTAGATAAAAAACTAGCTATAAGTTTATCTAATACTCCCATCTCACAGGATGGTTAGACATACTGTACATGGAATCAATTTAGAAAATACCAGCCTCAATACAAAAAACAAATCAACTCTGACTAAACAAATCTAAGCAATTTTCACAAGAGGTAAGCACTGAATCATGGAAACATTATATTATAATTACTCTTACCAGTTTCTACAAAACTCCTCTCAAACAATGTATTTTTAAACATGTTTAGGTATACACAGCAATGTGCTGCTTCCCTATTCTGTATAAAGGACCACACAGTGTAGATCAAAAACCAGCTACAAGCTCACCCAACATCCTCACCTCACAGGATGGCCAGTCATACATGGAATTAGGAGAGAACAAAATACTTAATGCTGATCTATTAGCCTCCACTGGCAAAATCTGGGTGCAGCACAAGAATATCTTCCAATATTCCTGAGTGTATGAAGTAATTACAGAGCTCAAAATACCTCATACCATTTGGTATGAAGTCACTGATAACAGGACAATCACAGATATAGTGTTGGAGAGTATGTTCTCTCAAGTAGGACTGAAAACAGATGTTTTTTTTTTCCACCAAGAGGGCTATAAACCCATGGAACCGTCTACCCGCTGAAGCCGTAAATGCCAAATTCCAGCTAAAAAATATCATTAAGACAATTGGCGGGCCCTTTAACAAGCCGCCGGCTTTCTGTCCTCTTCGAGGTCACTAGATAGTTAGTGGCCCTTGGGTAAATTCAGTAAATATATACAATAATTGTCAGCGCATCTTCCGAGCAACAAGGACAGCTACACAGTATCTCTTAGAATTACGTAGGTAAACAACAAATGTAACATATTTGTTTACTACAATGTCGGTGCTGGATGTAGAAGTTGAAAAAACAATGTTTTACTTCGAAATATACTAATTTTATAAGAAAATTCGACGTAAATAGGAGGCAGTAGAGCTCCGATAAGCCAGCGCTAAATCTTCAATATGAAGAATGTTGCTGCTCTCTGATTGGCCAAACGAAACACAGTAGTGACCTCTATCGGCACGCAGGTGAACCAACAATTTTCTTCCTAAGTATACCTTATTGAATCGCACCTAAGCATCTTCTTAGGGCGCACTTAGGAACCTTCGTAGCAAACCCACTTACGAAGAAATACACAGAGCTTCCTGAATCTAGGTCCTGGGCAAATACTCCTTTGGTGACAGAGCTGAACTCATTTCTCGTGTTAATTTGAAATCTTAGCTTTGAAATGATCCTAGAAAAATGGGCAACAGTATGGAAATACCGTATTGAGAAAAACGAGCTTATAATGGATGACGTCATTGTACATTAGGCTTGACAGAAGGCGGCCTTTTAATCCCCCTTTACTATAAATATTGAAAATGGGAATAAATAGACTATAACAGAAAACGGACTTTTTCAGGGAATATGAAGACTGGCTAGCTGATGACGTCATTGACCGATGTCTATGCATGAGTCACTGGGGTAACGAAAAACATGTGTGACTACGAGGGACCTTTTAATCCCCTTGAAACAAAATGGCTGGGGCCTAGGAGCGAACCTTTTAATATAACAGTTGGAAAATTATATATGACATTCGGGAGGGGACAATAAAATGAATGAAAATATTAGGAGACTATGAGGGACCGTTGGGTAAAATATGGAAAAAACCCATGGCCCTACGAAGGACCGTTGATAAAAAACTTTGACTTGTTCGCCGGGGTAACGAAATGGACTAGGCCCTACGGAGGACCGTTGGGGATAAACATAGAAAAACCCATGGCCCTACGAAGGACCGCTGGAAAAAGCAAAACGGTCCTTCGTAGTGCCTTTTCCCACTACTCACACCCTCACTGTTGCTCTCCCCCCACACCCTCACTGTTGCTCTCCCCCACACACCCTCACTGTTGCTCTCCCCCACACACCCTCACTGTTGCTCTCCCCTCACACCCTCACTGTTGCTCTCCCCCCCCCCACACACCCTCACTCTTGCTCTCCCCCCAAACACCCTCACTGTTGCTCTCCCCCCACACCCTCACTGTTGCCCTCCCCCACACCCTCACTGTTGTTCTCCCCCACACACCCTCACTGTTGCTCTCCTCCCCCACACACCCTCACTGTTGCTCTCCCCCACACCCTCACTGTTGCTCTCCCCCCACACACCCTCACTGTTGCTCTCCCCCACACCCTCACTTTTGCTCTCCCCCCCCCACACCCTCACTGTTGCTCTCCCCCCACACCCTCACTGTTGCTCTCCTCCCACACACCCTCACTCTTGCTCTCCCCCCCACACACCCTCACTGTTGCTCTCCCCCCACACCCTCACTGTTGCTCTCCCCCCCACACACCCTCACTGTTGCTCTCCCCCACA